>NW_023397066.1:1013295-1083295 GCF_011125445.2 Fundulus heteroclitus | reverse complement strand
CTGCTTCTGGACAAGCTGCTCTCCCTCCTGACTGCTGCAGACATCCTTCTGCTCCTGTCCAGTTGCTAAATAAACTTGATCCTGCTGTTTATGTTTAAGCCTTGAAGAATCTGGCTCATCATTTTCTTCCTCAATCAGTGGAACTTCTGGGTCCTCTTGGTCTTTAATTAGTGGTTCCTGTTCCCTTTGTTCCTCTTTAACCCACAAAGACTCAGGCTCCACATTTTCTTCTTTAACCAGTGGAAGTTCTGGTTCCTCCTCTTCTTTAATCAGTGGAGGTTCTGGTTCCATCTGTTCCTCCTCACACCGCTGAGGTTCTTCTTCCTCCTGGTCATGACTGGACCTTCTCCGCTGGTTGCAGAGCTGTTGGATGGCAGAAGCTTCCTCCTCCATGGAGACATGTGGCTTCTGGGGGTCTGTGGGGACAAAGAAAGTTTATTAATATAATTCAACTGATGACTGTCTCATGCATCAGTCTGGTTGTTCCTGGACTGTAGGCATCACACAGTTCATCGAAAATTAGTTTGTTGTGTTTCAATTAAAAGGAGGTTAACTTTGTGTGTTAAAGTGTCCTCCACACTAATAAGCAGCACTGGTAAAGATGTTCAAAACCTTCAAAGTTTTATTTTAACAGCAACACACGAAAAATAAAATGAACAATAAACTTTAATGTGAGGACATTTATTCAATGAGGAACGCATCATAGATGAAGAAAAACTGTTTTTAGCTAAATCGCTGGAGCCAGTTATTGGCACTACAAACTACCTAAAAGTTAATTAAAATGACATAATTTAAAGCCTCATTAACTTTTGACAGACTATGACGAGACACTGATTAATTTCTCTAAGCTACTTTTCAAAATAAGAAAGAGAATAAGGCAGACGTGTAAATGGCTTGTACTTGTTTAGCGTTCAACTAGTCCGACAACCCCAAAGCGCGCTACACTACAGTCAGTCACGCATTAATAGCCTGACGGTGGTGGGTTCTCTATGTTAGTAGCCACAGCTGCCCTGGGGCAAGCTGACAGAAGCAAGGCTGCCAAACAATGGTGCCAGGAGGCAATAGCGTACCTCGAGCGAGCTATTTTTAGAAACGTAACGTCACGATGACGTCACATCACGTGGTACGCAGTAGGACAAGCTTGCATAGTCCGCCGCTGTTTCGCTGTAAAAGAGACGTGCGTAACCCTTGGTTTTACTCGGTAAACGACTGCTTTTTCCAAATCTAAGACCATGGTTTTTAAACATTGTTGCTATGGAACGTACAACAGCGACTCGAGGTACGCTGATCGGCCGCATATGAAGGATGTTTTCTTCAAGACTGCCAAGGAGAAATGTGTGCGCTGGGTACACCGGGGCGGTCGGCCTACACAACAGTTCAACCCGGAAAAAGTTACCAAATTCACCTACATATGTAGCAAGCATTTTGTTGGAGGAAAGGGCCCAACCGAAGAACATCCTGACCCAATTCCAGCGACATCAAGTCAAGGTAAGAGTATTTTGGTGGCCGACATGTTAATAAAGTAGCGCCTGCTACCATGACAGCATATAGGCTATCATGGTAGCATGCTTGCTCAGTATGAGGGATTGCAGCAAAGCCATGTACAATGCAGATGACTCTTCCTGTGGCTCTACGGTTCCCCAGGAGTGAATGCTGCTTGTCGGGACTTTGATGCAATCAACTAGTTTCCTTATATAGGAAATTTTTGACCAATCTGTATAATCTGACCCAATCTGTATAATATGATTGAACTTGACTTTGTAAAGTGCCTTGAGATGACATGTTTCATGATTTGGCGCTATATAAATAAAATTGAATTGAATTGAATTCTTCGACAGTGCGACCAGTAATCCGTGCGCCTGGAACATCATCTTGGGAAAGTTTAAGGGCTGCAAAGTCAGTCATATCGCTGGTTCTGTTGTGCGTGTAATAGCTGGTTGCTACGGGCGTTCTCTACCTGTATGTCCTACCTAAGCGGCAAAAGGGGCGTTGCTTTTGAGTCGGTGATGTCACGTGCGCGGTACACTATTCAGGTGAAGTGTCTTGCCCAAGAACACAACAACAGAGACGGGATCGAACCAGCAACCCGCCAATTGTAGGACGAACTGCTACGCCACTGTCACCCCAATGTGCTGAAGTCAAAAAGTGAGAAAATGGATTCAAGAAAAGATCAACCGACCTAAACTTGCCTATATCTCAGGGGTTAAATCAAAGACAGTCATTTTGACAGAAAAACAGATTGTGATGACATCATACATTTTAGTTTAACACAGATCGCACATTACAATAATCAGTCTCTGCTTTGCCCGTTATTGCAAAGCAATTAATTATCACAACTCGTGAGTTTATAAAAAGGCATTATTTAACTCTATTGAAGTTTAATAAAACTTAAATGTTAACCCTATGACTGGAGACCTGCCCAGGGTGGACGAGCCCCCCGACCACGACCGTGTGTGGTCGAGCCGCCTTTCCCCATCAGATACGGCATGACGTAACACCTTTACGGAAAAGCGGGTATAGAAAATCGATAAAGAATGGGATGTTACATTTTTAAAAAGTTTAATAAAACTGCTTAAAGTTTATCAGAAAAAACAATTTTTAATTAGCAAAATGTAATTAAAGTTTTGCGTAGTTAAATATTGCTGAAGGTAATCTTGGCTGCAGTACCATGTCTGTCTGGCAGGTGGACGCCGCTGCATATTGACTCACAGCAGCTCTGCCTTCTGTTTCAGAAAAGCACAGATGGAACTTGTTTTTTTCTTTTTAAAGAATCGGACCCAGTCAAATGCGAACATTGTTTCACACTCCAAACCTTTTTTTCAAACAAACAAAAAGCGCGTCATGCTAAATTAGGCTGAGCTAGCGCATTACTTTTCTTCTAGTTTTAAATAAACGTAACAGCGAATCATGATGAGATCCCTGGTTGGTCGCCGCATTTATTAGCTAAGTTACTGGAAACCAGGGAAGAAATGCTGACTGATCTGACTGAACTCATCAATTGCAGGAGGAGCGACAGACACGCACAGAGGGAAGAGGTTGTCATTCAATCTGCTGAACTGTATGATCAGCTGGTTCACAAATCCAAAGGAAACATTTGACCACCGCTACTTTCATTCATGCATCTGTGGCCAGTTTAAAATGCTCTTCCAAAAGTTAAAATTACATAAATAAAAACACAGATAAACCTCAGACTGCCAGATGTCCACTTTGCAAAGACCCGCCCTATTCTCTTTCTGATTGGTTAATGTCCCGGCTCTGCCAGGTTTCATCGGTTGAGAGCAGCTTCAGTTTAAAACCTTAAATATAAAGTCTAGACGGAGCAATTTGCGTTCATTTTCCATATGACGGAAATCCATTGCCGCGACGGAGAACTTTAACCCATGCCATATCTACAATCAGAGAGAGAGACGAGGCTGGACAACTTTATCTCACTCATCTGTTGAGTCATGCGACCCGTTTAACTGGGAGATGTCAGAACACATCTGCATGGACCTCTGTCCAAGCCCCCCCCCCCCCCTTACTTCTGCTCTCTGTGTCTGATGTTTTGTTATTTCTCTGCCTCCTTTAGTAATAATGGTACATGTAAAAAAAAAAAAAAAAGTAGTGTTTTTGTAGCTTTGGAGGCGAGAACGGGCGACATCAAATCCTACCTGAAACTGCTGGCTAAAGATAAGCGTAAATACAGTAAGATTGTTATTCACGCTGCCACTGATGACACCTGGGAATGCCAGTTGTAGGTCACCAAAGTTGGTGTTGCTTCGGTGTGTCAGTTTGCTAAAACAATGTCGGACTCCGTAATTTTCTCTGGTCCCCTGCCTGATCTGACCAGTGATGACATGTTTAGCTGCATGTCATCATTCAACCGCTGGTTGTCTAGGTGGTGTCCAGAAAACGACGTGAGCTACATTGATAACTGGAGAACTTTCTGGGGAAAACCTGGTCTGATCCGGAGAGACGGCATCCATCCCACTTTGGATGGTGCAGCTCTTCTTTCTAGGAATCTGGCCGGATTCATTAGTTCTCCTAAATGCTGACAACCCAGGGTCCAGACCAGGAAGCAGAGCCGTAGTTTAACACACCTCTCTGCAGCTTCTGTACTGTTACCCACCCATTATCCTATTGAGACGGTGTCTTTCCCACGGCCAAAACTGAATAGATAAAAAACTGATCTAAAAAGGAACAAATCATAAAAATCTATTAAAAATCAATATGGTTCACCTTGAGCCAAAAAATAAAAGAATTAAATGTGGTCTATTAAGTATAAGGTCTCTCCCTCACAAGACTTTGTTAGTGAATTGATTTCCGATAATCAGATTTTTTTTTTTTGTCTCACAGAAACCTGGCTACAAGAGGACTACGTTAGTATAAATGAGTCAACCCCATCCAATTATTCAAATGTCCACATTCCCAGATCTACGGAAAGAGGAGGAGGAGTAGCACCCATCTTTCAGCCTGACTTATTCATTAGTCCCAGGCCAATTAATAACTACAGTTCTTTTGAACATTTAACTCTCAGTTTCCCTCATCCAAACGGCAAAGCAATAAAACCTGATTTGTTATTATAGTGGGGGATTTTAACATTCATGTTCACACTGAATATGATGAACTTAGTGTAGCCTTTAAAACCATCCTTGATTAAATAGGTTTTGCTCAAAATGTGCATAAACCTATGTACTCTTGGCTTCATACTTTAGACCTTGTGCTGACATATGGCATTGATTGTGATGATGTAACATTATTTCCTCACAACCTTGTCCTATCTGACCATTTTTTAATAATCTTTGAGTTCAATTTAACAGCGTTCTCCACCCCCAAAAGTTGGTTTCATTAAAGTAGATCTTTATCAGTTAATGCTGTATCAACCTTTAAAAGACTCAGACCTGAACCTCCAAAAGCATTTAAAGACAGTTGCAAGGTCGGCTTTCTATCACCTGAAGAACATTTCCAGGATTCAAGGACTGATGTCTCAGCAGGATCTGGAAAAACTAATCCATGCGTTTATCTTTAGTAGAACTGATCACTGCAACGGTGTTTTCACAGGTCTGCCTAAAAAGTGGATCAGAACGCTGCAGCTGATCCAGAACGCTGCTGCCCGCGTCCTCACTAAGACTAAGAACGTAGACAACATGGACCCGGATCTGAAGTCCTCACTAAGACTAAGAACATAGAAAACATGGACCCGGTTCTGAAGTCCTTCCATGGCTCCCTGTATCTCAGAGAATAGACTTTAAACTACTTCTGTTAGTCCATAAATCCCTGAATGGTTTAGCACCTAAATACATCACAGACTTGTTGTCAGTGCATCAACACTCCAGACCACTCAGGTCTTCTGGCTCCAGCCTTCTCTGCAGAACCAAAACCAGAACCAGACATGGAGAAGCAGCATTTAGTTCCTATGCTCCACTGATCTGGAACAAACTTCCAAAAAACTGTAAAAGTGCAGAAAGCCTGAGTTCCTTTAAATCAAGATTAAAAACACATTTGTTTAGGACTGCTAGCGACTGTTCTAGTTAAACAGTTCTACTGAAACATCACTAGTTCAACTTTTTTAGTCCAACTGTTTTTGATGTTCTATTTTGTTTCTACATTTTTTTCCTACTTGCTTTTATTCCGTTTTACTTTCCTATATTTTAATCATGTAAAGCACTTTGCATTGTCTCTGTACTGAATTGTGCTATACAAATAAATTTGCCTTGCCTTGCCTAAAGAGTCTGTCCCTCTTTTAATATCCTCAGTATTGCAGAAATACCCTGCAGATAGCAGCAATGCTGTTTCTTCCCATTCACAAATAGACACCTTTGTTAACAGTGTGACTTCCTCATTGCGTTCTGCATTAGACAATGTAGCTCCCTCGCAAAAGAAGGTGATTATTCACAGGAAGTTGGCTGCCTGGTTTAATTTAGAGCCACGTTCTTTGAAGCACAATGTTAGGAAATTGGAGAAAATGGTGCTCTACACACCAAGAGGAATCCCACCCAATCTGGAAAAACAGTCTACTGTTGTATAAAAGACCCTTCACAAAGTTATAGCAGCATATATTTCATCATTAATAGAGGAGAATAAAAATAATCCTAGATTTCTCTTTAGTACAGTTGCCAAACTTGCCCGGAGTCATGGCTCTTTATGGGATTCTTTATAAATAAAATTGATTCTATAAAATAATTGGCATCCTACCAAACATGATTACATTGTCCTCAGTAAGTGAGGCAGCGTTGGAAGAATGTTTAGAACCTGACGAGTGTTTGAACTGTTTAGATGTGTAGACCTTTGAGTAGACCTTTCTGAGTCATCTAAAATTTTAGCTTAATCTAACTTTCAACTTGTATGTTAGACCCAAACCCAACCCAGTTATTTAAGTATTCCATTTGATGAATGCCCCAATTTTAGACATGATTAATCTATCCTTACCTAGCAAGTAAACTATTTGAAGACTTTCATTCAGGCTTCAGAGCTCATCATAGAACCGCAACAGCTCTGGTGAAGGTCACTAATGATGTTCTCATTGCCTTAGATAATGGCAATCAAAGGTTCTCTTATTTGTGAAAACAGTGTGAAAACAAACTTCTCATTTTGTCAAAATGAGGTTTTGTTTCTAGAATCTTGAGATAAATTTAACCCCATTTGGACCAAAGCTGTAACATCATGAACAAACTTTCCTGATGCATAATAAAGGCTCTCTAGCTTTCTTTGTTCCCTGGAGCAGAAAACTTCTCCTCCTCCATCTGTAAAGCCAGAAAGCAGCAGCTGAGGAGAACTGGGAGGATGTTAGTTTCAGGTGTGAACGGAGCCTCAGAGACTGAAGTGTGGTTGGAAAGCTGAGAGCTCAGATTAGAAACTGATCAAACTGATTTATCAGACACTTTTTGTAGCTTCATACCGATTCTGGGGAGTTTTATCTGGGGTTTCCAGCAGCTTTCCAGCCGTCTGGCGTCTTCCTCGTAGCGGACGATGGTTTTCTCAACCTCTGAGAAGATTTCTTCAGCAGCAGCAGTTAGTCGCTCTCTGATAAACTCTCTCAGATGCTGAACTGAAGACATTGTTGCTGAAACTACGCAGAGATTCAGCTGAGAAACGAAAACACAACCGTCTTCCTGCTGAGTCCACGAACTCTGCTGATGGCGCCTTTTAGTTTCACTTCCGGTTGACGTCACTGAGACAAAGCAGCTGATTGGTTTATTTACCGCCCCCTGCTGGACTGGAGTGGAGCAGCAGACCAGAATCAACTACAATCACCAAGTTAATGGGTAAAAACAAAGAATGTGACTTTGGTTTCCAGCAACAGCCTCATAAAACAATGAAGAAGAAAACAAACCTGAATCTGTAACAAACAAACAGTTTGTGGGGAAATGTTGGAGCAGCAGAAGGATGTACAAGAGAGAGTTTTACAAACATAACCATGGCTGAAAGTAAGCAGGTTTTCTGACTATCAGTCCTACTTCATCAGATTTTCCTATGATAGTGCATCTAGATTGCTATATCTATCTGTCAGTGCCACACTTTCAAAATTGCTTCCATCAAGTTTACATGACAAAAACCATAACTGTTAGTGTTCATTATAAATATAATCATCGGAAAACATTCATCAAGTGACGGATAGAAATGGATCAAAGTTTCTCTTTATTTATAAAGCTAGAACATGTTGAAGCACTAAAATACCTTCATCTGAATATGTAACTTGAAGAATGAAAGAATGAAACCGTATCAAACAGGCTTTTATTACAATAAATGAAAACCTACATCTACACATGCAAGTCCTCCCTGCAAACACTTTGTGCATAAATGAGTTGTGTGACAGTCGTTATCATGGCTGGAGTTGTCAACATGTGTCCACCAACCACACAGGTCACACTGCAGCTGAGGCAGATACAGAATAATCAATGTTGACTTGGATTTCTCCCGAATGTGTTAACTACTGATGGTCTTTAACGTGAAGATGGTCAGAGGAATAGTCGTCTCCTTGTTACAGACACATTCTAATCACTAACTGGAAACATTTACTGGAGCAAATAGAGCATTTCTCAAATGAGTCCGATTAGCTCCACCCCACCAGAAATCAACTCCAGTTCCCAAGGTGGTCGGAAAAGCAAATTACACAATGGGAAATGACAACGTTTGCAACACCAATAACTTTGGAAGATGATGATGTCTCAGGAGCTTCATTTCAACATGCTTCAATCGGGAGGCACTGCGTCGAACAACTGAGGCGGTTGAAATGTAGACACCTGAAAGTTATATAGTTGCTCTATGCTTCCATCACATAAATGAATATAGTCGTGGAAAATAATTATTTTAGCGATTTCCCGGTTTCTTCCCATGCACATGTCTTGTTTTGAGAGCTTATTGTATCTTAAAGTCGCATCTTTCAAAGGTTTCACCTTTACACATTAATCAATGTGTTGTCAATTGTGTATTGTTTTTAATTGTGTACAATAATATCTGAAGTCAATGGTGAAGGTGTTTTTGCTGAACTCATCTTTTTTTCTGTTGCTGACAGGTCCGTTGAAGTTTCTCAAACGCCTCCATATTAGCCCCTGCCTTTTGTTCACTTTCAGTGTTCTTTTCATTGCCTCCACGGCTGAATTCTGGTGAGAAGGTTATAACTGCAGGCCCAGCCAGCAGCAAACACGCCCCTGTGGGAATGCCCACACAGCACTGCAGTGTACCTTACTGATTCTGCTCAGCTCCACACCATCCTTCCAGGAATAGTAATTATACATGAACCCTCATCCTCCAATTCTTGTTTCTAAAAGCAAAATACTTTTAGAAAAGCATTTTAGAAAAGCTGGTCAGTCGCATAGCTGGTCAGACGAGCAGTGAAGGCTGTTCCTCTGACCACCTATGCGACTAGCCAAAACGTGGCCGCTGAAGCAGCTCCGGGGTCCTTCATGTGGGTCTCAGCATGTGTTCGTTCAGGCTGTGGACGATAGGACCTCCTCTCAGTTTGGCTGGTGTAGCTGCTCCTGTGGGGCCTGCGCCGGCAGCAGTGGGCGACTTCAGATCGACTTCAGAAAAGGCTCCATCAGCAGAGTTCATGGACTGAGCAGGAAGACGGTTGTGTTTTCGTTTTCTCAGCTGAATCTCTGCGTAGTTTCAGCAACAATGTCTTCAGTTCAGCATCTGAGAGAGTTTATCAGAGAGCGACTAACTGCTGCTGCTGAAGAAATCTTCTCAGAGGTTGAGAAAACCATCGTCCGCTACGAGGAAGACGCCAGACTGCTGGAAAGCTGTCTCCCCAGAATCGGTATGAAGCTACAAAAATGCTGGTGAAGATTCTCAGTCATCCAGGTCATGGTCATTCCAAAAAAAGGTAAAAAACAAAGCAACTGGACTTGTTTTCCGTAGTTGAAGACGTTTCGCTTCCTCTCCTTCCGGGAGAGGAAGCGAAACGTCTTCAACTACGGAAAACAAGTCCAGTTGCTTTGTTTTTTACCTTTTTTTGGAAGAAGCTACAAAAAGTGTCTGATAAATCAGTTTGATCAGTTTCTAATCTGAGCTCTCAGCTTTCCAACCACACTTCAGTCTCTGAGGCTCCGTTCACACCTGAAACTAACGTCCTCCCAGTTCTCCTCAGCTGCTGCTTTCTAGCTTTAAAGATGAAAAATCTTTAAAATAAATTTTCACAACCAGCTTTATTTACCAACTATGTGAACACATAAATTAATCTGACTTTCTTCCACTTAGCTTTCCATTAAAAACACAGAATACTGCTTTATACGAGCAGTCATCTTGTCTCTCTCTTTTCTATATATATATATATATATATATATATATATATATATATATATATATATATATATATGGTTATATTTTGAAGGCTACCTGCCTCTCTTTCTTCCTACTTCCTGTTTGAATGAAAATCTCTTTAAAATCTAGATCTGCCAGAGTTTATAATATTTTTGAGCGCAACTTTATTCAATTTTAATATTATTACATGTGGGTTTTATTACATCCATGGGGTCTATCTAGCAACAAAGATGTCCAAGAATAAAGCAGCATCTGTTTTCGCAGA
This sequence comes from Fundulus heteroclitus, assembly GCF_011125445.2. Lineage (NCBI taxonomy): Eukaryota > Metazoa > Chordata > Actinopteri > Cyprinodontiformes > Fundulidae > Fundulus > Fundulus heteroclitus. The sequence continues at coordinate 1,073,286 of NW_023397066.1, read as the reverse complement.
GCGATCGAAGTGGCAGGTCAGGGCCACAGCCTCAAACTATTCATGACTGACAGGAAGACATGAAGAAGTGTCCTCATATAACTTACGAGGACATTTTTATATACTTGTGTATCACCTGGTGCGGACGGCTCTGCAGTGTGAATGTACCGAGGCGAACCTCCGCAGTGGAAAAGTTGGCACGGTGTTAATAAATAATAACATGGATGACCTGGTATTCATGGAGGCTAATGTCCATTCAAGCTAAAGCAAGACTGCTGTTCACTCTGCTGGATCCTGATTACATCAACCAGCACTAATGAGACGGCCGGAGCGCTCTGATGCTGTGGGTTCAGGGGAAGTCCTTCAGTCATGCAGCGGTGATCTTATGGACGGTAGGTTAATGAATGGTCTGATTCAGAAACATACTGGCTGTTGCCTCGTTGTGATTAGATTGCTGGTCAGTTGATTTTACAAAGATAGCAGTGCTAAATGTTTGGGATTGAACTGATGTTATAATTAGATATCCAAATGTTCTGCCTACTTCATGTTTAGGCTTGAAGGTTGAAATTGTACCAAAGTAACTGTTCCTTTAACTTTGTTAAAAGGAGCAGTTTGCCGTGGCCAAAGGTCTGACTGGATTGTCCTGCACAGATGAACAGCGCCATCTCCAACAGGCTAAATAATGGATGTTTCCTGCATTACAAAGAAGTATATGGCCTACAAATATGCCATAAGTGGAATGTTTAAACTTTGGAATGTTTTACCATTTTAAAAGTGAAATGTAATTACATTTATTTTAAACAAATAGCATAACTTAATAAATTCAATAAATGAAATACTGTATCTTTATGCCAGTTTATGTACATAAGATGCGCTTTAGTTTTTTTATACAGTGGGTAGGGAGAGTATTCAGACCCCTTTAAATTTTTGACTCTGTTTCATTGCAGACATTTGCTAACATCAAAAAAGTTAAATTTATTTCTTAATGTACAGTCAGCACCCCATCTTGACAGGAAAAACAGAAATGTAGACATTTTTACAAATTTATTACCAAAGAAAAACTAAAATATCACACGGTGATAAGTATTCAGACCCTTTACTGTGACACTCATATTTAATTGACATGCTGTCCATTTCTTCTGATCCTCCTTGAGGTGGTTCTTCTCCTTCATTGGAGTCCATGTTTAATTAAACTGATTGGACCTGATTAGGAAAAGGCACACACCTGTCTATGTAAGACCTTACAGCTCACAGTGCATGTCAGAGCAAATGAGACTCATGAGGTCGAAGGAAATGCCCGAAGAGCTCAGAGACAGAATTGTGGCAAGGCTCAGATCTGGCAAAGGTTACAAAAGAATTTCCACTCTTAGGTTCCTAAGAGCACAGTGGCCTCGATAATCCTTAAATGGAAGAAGTTTGGGACGACCAGAACTCTTCTTAGACCTGGCCGTCCAGCTAAACTGAGCAATCATGGGAGAAGAGCCTTGGTGAGAGATAAAGAAGAACCCAAAGATCCCTGTGGCTGAGCTTCAGAGATGCAGCAGGGAGATGGGAGAAAGTTCCACAAAGTCAACTGTCACTGCAGCCCTCCACCAGTCGGGGCTTTATGGGCCGACGGAAGCCTCTCCTCGGTGCAAGACATATGAAAGCCCACATAGAGTTTGCCAAAAAACACATGAAGGACTCTCAGACAATGAGAAATAAGATTATCTGGTCTGATGAGACAAAGATTGAACTTTTTGGCATTCATTCTAAGCGGTATTTGTGGAGAAAACCAGACACTGCTCATCACCTGCCCAATACAATCCCAACAGTGAAACATGGTGGTGGCAGCATCATGCTATGGGGCTGTTTTTCAGTTGCAGGGGCAGGACGACCGGTTGCAATTGAAGGAAAGATGAATGCAGCCAAGTACAGAGATATCCTGGAATAAAACCTCTTCCAAAGTGCTCAGGACCTCAGACCGGACGGAAGGTTCACCTCCCAACAAGACGATGACCCTAAGCACAGCTAAAATAACAAAGGAGTGGCTTCGGAACAATTCTGTGACCATTCTTGACAGGCCCAGCCAGAGCCCTGACCTGAACCCAACTGAGCATCTCTGGAGAGACCTGAAAATGGCTGTCACCATCCAACCTGACGGAACTGGAGAGGATCCCCTAATCCAGGTTGGAAAAACTTGTTGCGTGATTCCCAAGAAGATAGGGATGGGAATCGAAAACCGGTTCCTGTTCAGAACCGGTTCGGTGTTTTTCAATTCCGTGGTTTTTACGCAAGTTACGTCAAGTTTTTTACGGAAGTTACGCACACGGCATTCAGTAAGCAAGTACGACGTGACCAGGCGAAAAACCAAACAAAAAAATGCCGCCCCATCGGGGGAAGCGGTCGAAAGTTTGGTTTCATTTTAAGGAAGAGAAAGATGGCAACTAGGCGCTTTGCAATCATTGCAAAATGGCATATACATCCGCGGGAGGAAATAGATCCAACAGGCAGAAACACCTGCGCACACAATATGGCATACAATTTAATGAATGCCGTGTTTTTGATTCTTACTGGACAGAAGCTAAAGTTACGACCAGCATGGAAGGCAGCTCTGGTGGTAAGTAGCTAGTTTTACATCACTGGTTGGTTCCTAGTAAATCATATGCCATCTCTGGAAATAAACCAGTTTCCTACCTATCTTTGGGGTTATTAAGGGAGTGTGTCTTTCTCGTTAATCCAGCCCTTCATTGCTAGCATGTTTAATTAGAACTACTGGTAGCTGGAATTCTTACATGAAATCCAGCTATTGCAATGGATGTAACGAAACATGCTACGAAGTTGCTCCGCAGTTCAGGCAGCGAGAGAAAGGTGACGCTCGTTTATTTAAATCAGGGGGAGACGAGTTTATTTCCCAAAATTGTACAGTAATGCTTTTTCATTAAACGGATGCCTTCTCTGTTAGATTTAGATGACTGAGGTTATCTAAAGGGAGATTAATAAGCAACTGTCACAACAAACTTACATTTTCTTGTATTCTAAACAACTCATCTACTGTATTTAAGTTTGTTCTTATATTCCTTTTTTTATTTTATCCAAAGATAAATATAACTCCAGTTGCACATTTTCTGTGGACATCTTGACCTTGTTAGTTTGTAAGGTCGTGTGATAGTTAAGTAAACAAAGTTGATGCTCATCATCAACTGTTTGTTCTCCTTTTTTCCCCAAATTGGAATCGAAAAGAGAATCGAAAAGGAATCGAATCGTGAAAATCTTTTCAATTCCCAACCCTACAAGAAGACTCATGGCTGTTGTAGCTCAAAGGGGAGCTTCTACTCAATACTGAGCAAAGGGTCTGAGTACTTTTGACCATGTGATATTTCAGTTTTCCTTGGTTAGTAAATTTGCAAACATTTCTACATTTCTGTTTTTATTCTGTCAAGATGGGGTGCTGACTGTACATTAATGAGAAATAAAATGAACTTGATTTTAGCAAATCTGAATATGTTTAAAACAAAATCCACTTATATGAATAAATAAAAATTACACTAGCAAGTGAAATAGCAATATTTAAAATTTAATAATACACATTTCAGGTGGACAACACTTTTGTATATATAAACATTTAAGTAGTCTGAAAATAAGGATATACAAAAAAATTAAAAGTTATCCCAAAATGTAAAATCTCAAGGTGCTAAACAAAGAAATATTTAAAAGCAGAAATCCAAAACACATTCTTGTGTATTATAATTCCACTGGTTTACCGTATAATATAACTATTAAGGATCTTTTTGACATGTAAACTTCCCTGCTCAGTCAGCATCCTCGTGGATGAATTCCCCTGCATGTTCACAGGGGCAGCACAGATTTTTCTTTGTCCATTTTACATACCAAGTTGATGGGTGAAGTCTGGGATATTATTTTGAATATTTTATGCCTCCTGATAACTCTTTCCACATGTATGTGGACATTTGCAGTCCTCCTTGTGGCAGTTACATCCTTATCAGAGGACTGCTCTCCTTTATAAGTGAATGCTGGGAGAACAAGGTTAAATCTGCTCTCAAACAGCAGATCTCCGATGGTAAAGCCTCTGTCTGCCATCACTTCATCACCAAAACGAAGATACTCCAGGAAGCCAGCGTTTTTCCAGCCATATGGATTCTTCTTCTTTTCTCCGAGGTGTGATCCATCGGTGCCTGTAGTGTCAGCATCTTTATTCATAGGTGACTGACTATGGAGCGGTCCGGTCAGCCTCTGCATCACAGTGGCTGTCATCTGTCAAACACAAGACCACATAAGCCCACAATTAGTCTAGCAAAAAACACAAAACAAATCAAGACTACGTAAAACCATGTTAACACCAAGCTGAGCAACACCGGTATCATTACTTATGCAAATATTTATATCACACACATTCCTTCTAGTTTTTACAAACACCCTGAGTTAGTATCTGGGATGCCATTTGTAAGGTTACACAGTCAAAATCTAACAGCAATAATATATACATATATAAATGTTTTGCCTGTTCTAAGTGTAACTAAATGGTTCATTTTTAGTCAGATTTTCAAATGGTAAATGGCTTGTACTTGTATAGTGCTTTAACTAGTCTTGACGACCTCCAAAGCGCTTCACACTACAGTCTCAGTCATTCACCCATTCACACCCTGGCAGTGGTGAGCTATGTTGGTAGCTACAGCTGCCCTGGGGCAGGCTGACAGAGGTGAGGCTGCCATACACCGACGCCACCGGGCCCTCTGACCACCGCCAGCAGGCAATGCAGGTGAAGTGTCTTGCCCAAGGACACAACGACAGAGACAGTCAGAGCAGTCGGGATCGAACCGGCAACCTGCCAATTGCAGGATGAACTCCCTAACCTCTGCCACTCATCCCTTTTCACCATGTTATACATTTCTACATGTCACAGTTCCAAACTAAATATTTAATGACAAAGCTAAATGTTTAGTTTGTAAACTATATATTAAGTTGCAAACCAAGCATTTAGTTTTTAAATTAAATATTTAACTCCAAATTAAACGTTTAGTTTACAAACTAAACGTTTACATTGGAGCTATATTTAACAAGCTATATTTAGCTTGTTAAATAAATATTTAACTTTGAACGGTGATTTATTTATCAATTTATGAATAACAAAAATATGAAAAATGAACCCTGCCTTTTATCTCTGTCAATATTTTGCTGTAAGTATTTCATTGTAAAACTTTACAAACGGAACCCCATAGGCATACCAGCAGGGATGTAAAAATAATTTACAGAGAGAACAAAGCCAAAGACAGCTGGCTTCATGTGAGAGCAAATGTTTTATCAAGATGGACACAAACTAAGGAATTAGAGTTAAAGTTGGCTAACGTAAACATCCCTTAGCTCAGGGGTTCCCAAACTTTTTTTTTTTTTTTTTTTTTCCCAGTGTCCTGTCTAGCAATGTGGCAATAAGAATTGATATCTTAATGCCAAATAGAGCTCGACAGATTTTGGATGTTGGAATAAAATTGGAACATAATTTGAATTAAACTGCAATAAAGTTGCAAAATCCACAACAGAATCCTGAGGATTTTGCAGGTGCATCAGTGGCTCAGCCTGGAGTTGGAGAAAGAAAGAGACGCTCAGATCGGCCACACCTCCACAACCTGAACGTCTCTGAAGCAAAAGACTGATGATCTACCTGTGTGTGTTCTCACTTTGTTTTTTTGTGCACCAGCTTCTTAATCTGAGTCTGACTCACAATTTACGCAAAATACAATCACGAAGAACTTTAATTTGATTTGTGTCCGATGACGAGAGAGAGAGAGAGAGAGAGAGAGAGAGACCAGAGTGTCAATAACAGAGCGGTCCATAGATGTTATTAATCAGAGAAATAACAACTTTTACAGCAGGTACATTCAGCAGGTAAACACGCCCATGACAACACGTCTCAGCTCACCTCCGCCGGTTTGTCCCTGTCTGAATATGCGCTAAAACCGCATCTGTAAAATGAACTGCGCCTGTCTGACGCACAATGAAACGTATTGCAGCTCTGTGCGTGAACATGGTCAAGAAATCGCGGAGGCTGCAGCAGGGGGTGGGCGAGTCATGCGCGTCAGTGCTGGCAGAGGTTCAGAGTCAGCCCCACCATGAGCACCATGAGCATCTAAGTCCGCAACATGAGCAGCGCTGATTGTACGCACTGCGCGATCGAAAGAGAGACTGTGTCGCTCAGTTTAAGCTTGTAAAAACTTTCGGCCCGAATTCAATTGTCCCTCTACTGACGTACACGACGTGAAGCGAGGAAGGAGTTGGAGAGACTTGTGAATGACATTGACATTTGTCATTGGTTTGCAATTCACTCGTCTGTTGCCTCCGATTCCCTGGTTTCAGCCAATTGAGCATTTTTGCGAGAATGAATGAAGTAGAGGGCACAAGCTGCTTCTTCTAGGCATTGTGCTTCAATGCGTAGAATAAGATAAATTCATCTTTAAATGAAGTATAGAACAAGACTTTTTAAAATAAACAGATTTTCATGTCAATACATTTTATTTATTTATTAAATTTGCTGTTTCGATTTTAGTTTCCAGAAAGGAAAGGTTTATTTACACGTCTTCACGGTGTGGGGGAAAAAAACACTGTCAAGCCGCCATTTCAGCTCAGCTCGCGCACACCACAGTTTGGGAATCCCTGCCTTAGCTTACCTGTGTCTGCTCTCCTCTTGACGTCTCCTTGGAGTTTTTAACGGGACTTCGTAGCCCAGCCACGTTTCTGGCATCGTGTGATCTTCTGTCGGTCTAAATGAAAAGAACAAACATACAGTCGCTTCGGTGGTTTCTTCCTATTTAAAGCTTTTAACCACAGGCGAAGGGATTTCTCATTCTTTGTCTGGAAGAAATTAGGGCGCCTCGCATCCACAGCTCATATACTCAGTCGATGATCAAAACACTCCTGCTGCAAGTAAACATTTTTTTTTATACCAGTTATTATGACAGCCTATAACCTTACAAACAATCCCAGTCTTCCTCAAAGTCATAACACGAGTAATTTGCTACAAAGTCTTGTTGCATTAGCCACTTTTTAGCTAGCGAGCCAGTGACAGGAAGTGACCGAGCGGAAGTCTCGCACAAAAAAAACATCAATTTCCGTTGAATATAAGGTGGATAAACACAGTTATGATAGGGAGAAGATGAAGAAACGTGTCAGATAAACATGTTTATTTGTCAGCAACAATGCAAACAGAATAACTTGTAGTGGAGTGAATATGTGGTGGAAAGCTGCAGTGAAGTTAGTTTAAGTCACACATTCAGCAGACATTTACTCTGGTGCAGAAACCAGATCTGCTGGGGGTCCTGCGCTTGCTGATGATGTCATAATACGGCACCGCCGCTCGGACTCTGCACGCGGTTTCGTGGAAATCAAATCTGTTCGGGGTCTGTATTTATGATCAATATATTGTGTTTATTTAATTTGTTTACGGTTAATTTTACAACAAACTCAACTAATGTCTTTCCTTTTCTGACTCCTTGAATTTCCTCCAGCTTTTCTAAGGAGTAAGGCCAATGTGAGCTGACTCGAGAGAACGCCCCTCCTTTCAGTGATTTGCCACGAGTCAAAGAGAAATCAGAAGGTTTTCTCCGAGGAAGTTCAGAAAAAATGAAGCGCAACAACATTAATATTAAGGACCACTATGCGCAATGTGGGTCAGACGGAAATGCAATTTTTTTTTTTTAAAAACCATGAACCACACCTGAAGGGTGAAAAGAAAAAAAAAGGACACGAGCTGTATCAGATCTGTGGATTTATCAAGACTTACTCTCATTTCACACTAAAAGCTGTTAGGTTTTGTCTCTGAACAGTCCATCCATCCACCTCATGTGGTACAGGGCAGTGCCTGTCTGCCTTAACGTCACCAAGATGGTGCCGCGGACGGCAGCCACGGTGTGTTGGTGCACACTTTTTTGTCTTTTCTTACTATTTAACTGGTTTTTGCGATGATACCCGGAGCTCTTTCACCAGAGAAGAACTCATGAACATCAGGGCTACATCACCAGAGGATTTATTGTATGTATAAACGCAGCAATTTTGGTTTTGCTCCCATTTTTTAACTCAAGGATTTAAAACTTTTTCCACATACGCAATATCACCATTTCCCTTAAATATTTTTCACAAACCATTCTAAATCTGTGATAGTGAGCACTTCTCCTTTGCTGAAATAATCCGTCGCACCTCATAGGTGTGCTATATCAAGATGCTGATTAGACACCATGATTAGTGCGCAGGTGCGCCTTAGACTGCCCACAGTACAAGGCAACTCTGAAAGGTGCAGTTTTATCACACAGCACAATGCCACAGATGTCACAAGATTTGAGGGATGGCATGCTGACAGCAGGAATGTCAACCAGAGCTGTTGCTCGTGTATTGAATGTTCATTTATCTACCATAAGATGTCTCCAAAGGCGTTTCAGAGAATTTGGCAGTACATCCAACCAGCCTCACAACCGCAGACCACGTGTAACCACACCAGCCCAGGACCTCCACATCCAGCATGTTCACCTCCAGGATCGTCTGAGACCAGCCACTCGGACAGCTGCTGAAACAATCGGTTTACATAACCAAAGAATTTCTGCACAAACTGTCAGAAACCGTCTCAGGGAAGCTCGTCTGCATGCTCGTCATCCTCATCGGGGTCTCCACCTGACTCCAGTTTGTCCTCGTAACTGATTTGAGTGGGTTACGAGGCACGTTGGAGAGGTTTTCTCTTCCCGGATGAATCTCGGTTTCCACCGTTCAGGGCAGATGGCAGACAGCGTGTGTGGCGTCGTGTGGGTGAGCCGTTTTCTCATGTCAATGTTGTGGATCGAGTGGCCCATGGTGGCGGTGGGGTTATGGTATGGGCAGGTGTCTCTTATGGATGAAGAACACAGGTGGATTTTATTGAGAGAAGTTTGAATGCACAGAGATACTGTGACGAGATCCTGAGGCCCATTGTTGTGCCATACATCCAAGAACATCACCTCATGTTGCAGCAGGATAATGCACGGCCCCTTGTACACAATTGTTGGAAGCTGAAAACGTCCCAGTTCTTGCTTGGCCGGCATACTCACCGGATACGTCACCCATTGAGCATGTTTGGGATGCTCTGGATGGTGTATACGACAGTGTGTAGAGAAGACTGAGCAGAGACACAACAAGAGAGACAAAAAAGCACAGAAGCACACATTGATCCAGTAATCTGTTCTACATTAGATGGTAATAGCGGGTGAGCCGTCTTCCCTGGATGATGTCACAGTTAACAGAACGCCAGACCAGGTGTGCCTACTATGAAGAAAAAAAGAGAGAGAACAAAAAGTTAAAAGCTGAAATGACGACAAGCAATGCAAAACTGGAGAACAATAGAACTCAGTAGAGTGAGAGAAACAGGCCCTGATGTCCTCCAGTAGACTAAGCCTATAGCAGCATAACTATAGAGGTAGCTCAGAGTAACATGAGCCACTCTAACAATAAGCTTTGTAAGAAAGGAAAGTTTTAAAATTAGTCTTAAAAGTAGACAGGGTGTCTGCCTCACTGACCAAAACTGTTGGTTCCACAGGAGAGGAGCCTGATAGCTAAAGGATCTGCCTCCCATTCTACTTTTAGAGACTCTAGGAACCACCAGCAGACCTGCAGTCTGAGAGCGAAGTGCTCTGTTAGGAACATACGGGGTAATCAGATCTCTGATATATGATGGAGCTTGATTATTAAGGGCTTTATACGTTAGAAGAATTTTAAATTCTATTCTTGATTTAACAGGAAGCCAATGAAGGGAAGCTAAAATTGGAGAAATATGATCCCTCTTGTTGATTTTCATCAGAACTCTTGCTGCAGCATTTTGGATCAGCTGAAGACTTTGAACTGCATTTTGTGGACTTCCTGATACTGAAGAATTACAATAGTCCAGCCTTGAAGTAACAAATGCATGGACTAGTTTTTCAGCATCACCCCTGGACAGAATGTTTCTAATTTCTGCGATATTCCTGAGGTGAAAAAAGGTAACTGTGGAAACCTGTTTAATATGGGATTTAAATTACATGTCTTGGTCAAAAATAACACCAAGACTTTTTACTCCATTAACAGAGGCTAAATTAATGCCACCCAGATTAAGTGATTGATTAAGAAGTTTATTTTTTGAGGACTCTGATCAGAAGATTACAACTTCTGTCTTGTCAGAATTTAAATGCAGGAAATTTAAAGTCATCCAGCTTTTGATGTCATCAAGACATGCCTGCAGCCGAAGTAATTGATTGGATTCATCAGGATTTATGGATAAATATAGCTGAGTATCATCAGCATAACAGTGGAAATTAATCCCATGCTGTCTGATAATTTTTCCAATCGGAAGCATATATATAGTAAAGAGAATTGGTCCAAGGACTGAACCCTGTGGTACTCCACAGGTGACCCTAGAGTTTGAAGATTTATTATTAACATGAACAAATTGGAATCTGTCCAACAGATAAGATTTAAACCAGCCTAATGCTTTCCCCTTAATCCCTACAGTATGCTCAAGTCTTTGTAGGAGAATATTGTGATCAAATGTATAAAATGCAGCACTGAGATCTAATAAGTACAGACACAAATCCATTATCTGAGGCCATGAGAATATCATTAGTGACCTTCACCAGAGCGGTTTCAGTGCTATGATGAGCTCTGAAGCCTGACTGAAACTCCTCAAGTAGGTCATTACTTTGTAAATGTTCACATATGTGACCAAGTGTAAAATAGAGTGGAAAGAGACTTAATTAGTAGTAAAATACTTGTATGTTTATTTACAGAAACATAAAAGCATCATTATTAGCTGTTCTAAAATCCTATACAAAAAGTTAATTGATGGGCTGTATTTAAAACAGGACAAGCATACAATTGGCTGAATTGGAGTTGTGCAAATCATAAACATGCAGCTTGGGAAACACAAATAAAATCAATATGGCATGGCCAAACAAAGCCCAAATAAAAACCAAACAAAACATGCAAAGGTGCCCCCAAGTCAATCCAATTTGACACAGTCCAAAAACTCTATACAGGCCCAACTTCAACCAAGGGAAAAAACAGTGGATGGCGGCTCAGCAGCATCCAAATCACCACTAAAAGATACAAATATTTTGCATTCAGTATGAAAATCATTTTATTATTAAAATGACTATCTTAACCATTTAAAAGTTACCTTTATTGACATCCAACCAAAGAACTCTCCTAGTTCTAGAGGCCAGCAGGTGATAGGGCCTTTCATCAAGTAAGGTGGGACATACACTTTCCCAGGACTGATGACTGGGATTGCTTGGACCTAAGATGATGTGGTCATTATTGGCTGCACTGCTTTCGTGACAAACATATTGAATCTATTTACCTTCTTGTCCGTGCACCAAATCCAGATTTGGCTTAAAAGCTTGAGTGTAATGGCTGCCAGTTGCCCTCTGCACCCATGTGGAGGAACTGAGTGAAAGGCCCAGATTTGACTCCCTCTGGCTTTTAGAAACTAAGCCCCGCCCCCCAACTTCCTACTACCTGGTTCACCCTGTCACACATAGATGATTAGCAATTACTTTCTCAAGAATTTTTGATAAGAAAAGAAGATTAGATATAGGTCTGTAATTTACTAACTCATCTTGATCAAGAGATGGTTTCTTAAGTAAAGGTTTAATAACAGCTACTTTAAAACCCTGTGGTACATATCCATTTACTAAGGATAGATTAATCATGTCTAAAATAGGACCACTGATCAAAGGGAATACCTCCTTAAACAACTTGGTTGGGATTGGGTCTAACATGCAGGTACAAGGTTTAGATGAAGCTAAAATTTTAGATAGCTCAGAAAGCTCTACTGCTTCTAAACAGTTCAGACACTTTGCAGGTTCTAAAGATTCCTCCAATGCTGCCTCACTTACTGAGGACGAGGTAATCATGTTGGGGAGGATGCTAATTATTTTCAGCCTGAAGCCTGACTGAAACTCCTCAAGTAGATCATTACTTTGTAAATGTTCACAAAGTTGATTTGCAACAGATCAGGTGCATCAGAAGATCTGGACTGTGTGGGTTCTCATGTGAACATTTAAAGCGGTTACTTGAGTGAAAGTTTTTCCACATGTCTGACATGAAAAAGGCCTCTCACCTGTGTGTAATCTCATGGGAACATTTAAATGATTCATACGAGAGAAACTCGTATGAATCATCAAGTGCCATTATCAAGTGGGTGATGGCATCCCTTGGGTTCTCAAGTGGGCGCCCTCCTTCTTGGGTGTTTCGCTGATAGGCCTACGACACCTCCAGAGGGTTCAGCAGTGAATCCCAGCGTCCCATGTTCACTCCCATCAACCATCACACACTGGAGCCCCAGGCCAGGTCCTTCCTCCTGGTCCGCAGCCACTGGCTCCCCTTTTCAGCGGCCTTGGAGAGGTCCTTGATTGCCTGCCTGTGGGCCTTCCCTCACACCCCCATGTCCCTGAGTAGCCTAGATGTTGAGGTGGCTATGAATCCCCTGCAGCCTACTTCCACCGGGCGTACCTTCATGTTCCATCCTTGGTGTTGGGCATTAGCTGCAATTGTATCCTTATCTTTTTAATTTTTTAATCTTTTGAATGTTGTAGGAAGGAAAAAAACACGGTAATACACAGTGACAATAAAGAATCTTTGAAGTCATGTGATAACTTATAGCTAGTATTTACCGAACAAAACAATTAAGAAAACTTAATCTGGATCTCTAAGAACAAATCCAAAATGTCAGTCAAATATAAATGAGGCTTATATCTGACAATAACATTTTGAAAAGCCTCTTTAATTCCTCTCATCTTTCCCTTATTTACTTTTCCTGTCCTCAATGATCTCTTTTCTTTCTCCCGTCTTCCTCCATCATCCCTCCTTGCTCTCATCTGTCCCGCGGCTGCTGACATTGTATTCAACTCGTTTGAGCTTGTTAACCATCATTAGCTAGGCTATTTGCTCAACTAGCAAGCTGATAAAAGGTTGAATTTGCACAAAGTTGGACAAATGTCGTTTTTTGTGTTGCAACCTTTATGCTTGTTGAATGAGTGGTTTGATAAATGACCCACTGACTTTTACTTATTTGAAACATGAAGCTGCAAAGATTAGCTGCCGGTAGCCCCGACCTTTGGAAACGGCATGTGGACAAAACTACTTTGTGTGATAGGGGTGTCAAGATCTTTTAATAATTAGGAAACTTGTTTTACAATTATAATTTTGGACCTTTTGAGTTGTAATTTTAACATTCCTACAGTAGCATTCAAAAATGTTTGCATCTAAAATAATTTTTGGGGTGGTCATCTTTTTGGAAGGTGGGATGCAGGGCATGTGAACATTTCTGAAAATGCTTCAACACCTATCCAGAAGTCTTTGCATGAGCCTTTTTTTCTCCTTTGTGAGTGCATCAAGTGTGAAATTAACCTGTCTTATTCTTTCGCTCACAAGCTGGCTTTACAGCCTCAGAATTATCTATTCTGCTCTGTGTTATACCATTATGCACTGCTTTAAATTAATTAATGTTTAAGAAGTAACCCTTGGTCTTTTAGGTATTGCCTGGTGAATATCAGCCCAAACAGTTGATTTCAGGACAATAGTTGAAAGGGTGATTCGAGCACTGGCGATCTTTCAACACCAAACTCTGCACACATATACAATAAATGAGTGAGAACTTCTCTTTAAGTTAAAAAATTTATTAACAGAAATAAAATGAACATCCAGAGAACATCACTATATAATGCTGTTTTTCTGAATAAACACTATATTTCAATCAACAAATCCACTCTAATAGGCTGGTCAAACTTAACTAAAACTACTAAGCAGAATTAAGATATAAAGAAGCTAAGCTAAGGAACTATGTACACACAAGAAAAAAGGACAAATAAAATAGCTGAAATCATCAAAATAATTCAGTGAATCTCATTGTTTACACTAGCTTGAGTTCACCTTAAAGTTAATACAAACATCGTTAAATCGACATTAATCTTCTTTATTAATGACATACTAATACTCGTAGCACTATCGAACGATGGCGAAGTGAAAAGAAAACAAGCATTATGTTTAAAATGAACTGTAATTACATTTAGCAGGTGGTAGCACCAATGTTACCCGGGAAGCTAACTGCTATGCTAGCAGATATTCGGGTCATAATAAGCAGACCGGACAACACAAACATTAATATCCCATCGATGTATAAACCCCTTAAGGAAATAAAGTTTGTTAAAATCGCAAAAACACTGGTAAACACATCAGCAAAGCTTGGTTTCCAGAATGATAGTGGAATCTAGCCTATAAGCCCCAGCTCTTTTTACTAAGTCAAACCTTAAAACAGTAAAAACACATTAAAGTAAACCATTCTAAAACTTTCCCTGCTCATTTCTCTCTTCCAAACCTGTCTGTCCTACTATGTCAGTTCGGTTGACTTTGGGTCATCTGGAAGAAGTTGCGACAGGGTGAAGCTGGTTTTCTGAGCAGCAAGCATGCTGCTAGCTTAAGGCAAGGCAGTGAGGAAAAGGCTCCCACTCCTTAATGCAGGTCTCAGGTCTTAAAAAATAAAATAAAAAAGATTCCTTGAGGTGAGCTGTGCTTATATGTCATGCAACGCAAAGGATAGTGGGATTATGTATAGCTCCTTAGCGTCAGTAATGTACGTTGCAAGGTTCCTATGCTTAAGTAGCTGTGAGAGGAAGCATACAGGCTCCTTTTCCTTCCTCCTTCCTTACTGACTGCACTATTCAGACAGTACTTATCATGGCGACCGCCAACACACTTACGCTTTTGTTAAAGAGCCCTTACCCAAAAGACTTATTTGGATGGGGTCTGGGAAGTAAAAATGGCTACTTTTCTCTTTTGTGTTTTTGCTTCATATGAAGATTCAAATGGCTACCTTGAGTGAAGCTTTTTCCACATACTCCACATGAAAAAGGTCTCTCACCTGTGTGGATTCTCCTGTGAACTTTTAAATAACCAACATGAGTGAAACGTTTCCCACATTTCTGACAAGAATAAGGGGTCTCCCCTGTGTGCGTTCTCTTGTGAACATTTAAAGAACCCAGCTGAGTGTAACTTTTTCCACATGTCTGACAAGAAAAAGGGGTCTCCCCTGTGTGGATTCTCTTGTGAACATTTAAAGAATCCAGTCGAGAGAAACTTTTTCCACATGTCTGACAAGAAAAAGGGGTCTCCCCTGTGTGGGTTCTCTTGTGAATATTTAAATAACCCAGTTGAGAGAAACTTTTTCCACATGTCTGACAAGAAAATGGGTTCTCCCCAGTGTGGATTATCTTGTGAACATTTAAATTACTCTTTTGAGAGAAACTTTTTCCACATGTCTGACAAAGAAAAGGTCTCTCTCCAGTGTGGGTTCTATAATGTTTTTCCAATTCACTCTTCGTCTTCCAAGACTTCCCACAAATGTCACATTTTAAAGACCCCTTCTTTGTGTCAGTACGAGACTGACTCTCTGACCCAGTGGAGCTGCTTCCTTTGTGATCTTTGGTCTCAACTACAGGAGAGCTATGAGAGGAAAGCTGCTCAGCAACCGACTGCTTCTGGACAAACTGCTCTCCCTGCTGACTACTGCAGACATCCTTCTGCTCCTGTCCAGTTGCTAAATGTTCTGGATCCAGCTGTTCATGTTTCACCATTGTAGATTCTGGTTGCTCCTTTTCTTCCTCAATCAGTGGAAGTTCTGGTTCCTGTGGTTCCTCTTTAACCCATGAAGTCTCAGGGTCCACGTTTTCTTCTTTAGTCAGTGGAGGTTCTGGTTCCCCCTGTTCTTTAATCAGAGGAGGATCTGGTTCCATCCGTTCCTCTTCAGAACACTGAGGTTCTGCTTCCTCCTGGTCATGACTGGACCTTCTCCCCTGGTTGGAGAGCTGTTGGATGGCAGAAGCTTCCTCTTCCACAGAGACATGTGGCTCTTGGAGGTCTGTGAGGACAAAGAAAGATCATTAATATAATTTAATGGATGACTGTTTCTAGATAGTGTGAATGCAGTAGGCATTCACACTTCTTGAGATCCTGTTTCTCTTTATTCTTTATTCTTCCTGTTTATTCTTCCTAATGCGTTTTTACCGTTTAAAGTTTGATTCGCTTCTCCTCCTACAATTTTTCTCAGATTTCAACCATTCAACTTTTAAACTATTCAGCTTCTTCTGGAATTGATGGCTATATCTTTTTGTACTTATATCTTTTCAACTTTTTAAAATATTCAGCTTTTTCTGCAAATTTTCAGCTTTTTTTCTCCCATAGGAAATGAATATAAATCACTAAAATTCCGCTCATTCCAGCTGCTTTTTGACAGCTTACTGCTTCAGCCTACTTTCAGCTAGAAACGCCTTTCAACTTTTAAAATGTTGTGATATCTTTCGGCTATTATGGTATATTTCAGCTTTTTCATTTATTTTACCATTTTCATATAGTACCTCCTTAAAATAATTTTGGCTTTTCAAGAAATTCAGCAAATAACATGCGTTGCTATGGTCGTCAAGGAGGCTGTTTTAGAGTGCACACTGTAGAAATTCAACAAATTCTTCTTCTCCGGACAACTTTTTCTCACTCGCTCAATTTTCACTCTATCCACATAAATTACACATCAAAACGTAGGAATTTTTGTCTGGATTCTGGAAATGTAACCCTCAGATTCCTCCTCATTCATTTCCAATGGAGCAGGTGTGAAAACTTACACCTGCAAATTCCAAACAACACATGTTTTCGCATCGTCACTACTCCTAAACTGTTTGATGTACAGGCATGAGACTTTCACACATTCAAGTCCAGACCCTTCTGGCACTCACAAAAAAGGAATTTTGTGGATAACTGTTACGGTTTGGCCGCAGGAACAATTTGTTCAGGAGCAGCGAATTTGCAAAATCCTGAAAACGCTTTGGACCTCCATCACCCCAAATGATGCACTTTTTTTACATCGTCTCTATACCTACACCGATTTTTGTACAAACATAAAATTAAGCATCATAGTCCTCAGAAGCCTGCTGATACTAATGGTGAAAGAATTATTTTGATATCTCAAATACATTTTCAGCTAGAGCGATTTGTTTGGGACCCTTTTATGGCATTTTTGCATTTCCATAAAAACTACCCTTTATATCATAATTTTTTGCGAATTTATTAAAATATTTCCAGCAAAAACAGATAGTTTGTCTTGTTCCCCTATCCATTCCGAATTAAACGCAGAAATAATTACGTCTCTAACCTTTATCGTTCCGGAGAAACGAAGTGCTGCTCGCGGGGTAAATCGCAGCTGAAACAGCATCAGAACTCCATCTCCCCAAATTATCCACTTTTTTACATCGTCACCATGCCTACACCGATTTTTGTACAAACATAGAAATAAGCACAGTTGTCCTCCAAGGCCGGCTGATACTCACAGTGAAAGAATTATTTTGTTATCTCCTATACTTTTTCAGCTAGAGCGATTTGTTCGGGACCCTTTTTAAAGGATTTTTGCATATCCATAAAAAATCCCCTATATATCATGATTTTTTACGCCTTTACTAAAACATTTCCAGCAAAAACCCATAGTTTGTCTTGTTCCCCTATCCAATCCGATTTAAACGCTGAAAAAATTATGTCTCTAGCACTTACGGTTCACGAATAAACGAGTGTTGTTTGAGGCAATGTTTTCCATTATAATCCAATTGGACATAGTCTGACCATAAGTGTCTGCACTTTATTAGACTGGCCAGCTGCAGGCATGAGTGAGTTTCCATGACGACGGAACTCTGCTGGCCAGAGGTTACTAGGTCAGGTACAGGCTCCCTTGGTATAGAATGGCAACTTTCGACACCCACTGCAGTGGCTGTGATGAATGTAGAAAACTGAAATTCGCAGAGTCAGTTCCTCTTAACATTTTAAAAATTTCCAGTGATTATCAGGCATGTGTAATTTTTCTGTCCCTTTTTGGATTTGACAAATTTTCCAATTGGGCTTTTGCCTCCAACAACACCTGGCAAGATGCCCAGACATGACCTCCCGGGCCAATACAGCACCCCCCAACCGTGGGAAATGGCACTACACACCATTTTGGTCAAATGTTGAGTTCTGGGCCCAGATTTGGTGAGGCTGAGTTTCTAAAGGAGGCCAATCTGACCCATGATCTTTGGTGACATTAAGTATTTGCGCCCTTTTTGAGGCACTTCCCAGTACAGGATTTGGACCAAACTAACAGAGTACCATCACCCAGTGATACTGAACACAACCATGTTAGCGGCTAACGGTTAGCATGTTGCTAACCAGAAGTAGCTCTAGGAAGGTCCTACAAATGTGTGCTTCACAGAGTCTGTACCTCCTTTACAGGGAATGCTCCACAATAAATTTGATCCTCGTCGCATAAAGCATCTCCAAGTTAGGAGGTGTCAAACATCTAATGCTTTTCAATGGGAGATGAAACCCCTTATCCTCCCAGAAATGCATACCCATATGTGGCTACAGTATATTTGAGTTCGAAATTCTACTTCCGCTTTGTTAAACGATTCAGTGTTTAGAATGAGTTAAGAAACATTTGGTGCCATTCCCTCAGTTTTTTTCTTCTTCTAATCATTCAGCTATTGTTCTATAATGTTCAAATTCTTCAAATTTTTCAAATTCTTCAATGTTTTTCAGCTATTTTTTCTCTTCTTCAAAGATCTTCAGCTATTGTTCTTTCATGTTCAAATTACTTCATATTCTTCAATTTTTTCAAATTCTTCAATGTTTTTCAGCTATTTTTTCTCTTCTTCAAAGATCTTCTGCATCTTTGCCTCGATCATTCAACTTACTGCATTCACACTGCATTTTTGCAGGAAATGCTAATTTTTCTAGTTGTTCCTAGAGATCCTGGACTGTAGAAGTAATGTGGTTCATCTAACATTTTATTGCTAAGACCCAGCCGGAGGTTGACATACTGAGGAAGCTGTACTTTTGTTGAAAAAAAAAAGCTGAAGAGAAAGTATAAAAAAGGTGTTGCAAAGGCAGACTTGTGATCTAATCACCTAACATAACCCCTTAAAGTAGTGAGAAAATATGTGAAATTGCCTTTCAAATGGAGAGGAAGAGATAGAGAGAGAAAGAGGGCGAGCGTGTGCGAAGGATGTGTGAACATATTTTAAAGTTTTAATTAAGTATCTAGCTGAAAGTAGGCTTAAGCGGTAGGCTGTGAAAAAGAGAAGGTTTTTGAAGAATTTGAAGGATTCTCAATTTATTTAATTGAGAGAAAAAGTCAGAAAAAGTTTACCATTTTAAAAATTCAAAAGTTAAAATTACCAAGAGATAAAGCAGTAATGTCATGAATGAGCTTTCGAGATCAGACTTGTTGAGAGTGGTGTGGGCATAAACAAAAACAGTACTCCCTAGCCAGGAATCAAACCCAGGCTTTCCCGGTGACAGGCGGGTCACTAACCATTATACTAGCTAGTCCTACACCCTGTTCAAATGGGGAATAGATTTACCTTGAACAATTCCAAATATATCCGCAACTGTTGGTCCTATCAACATCGTTTTTGTATAGTTTATTTCAGAATGGATAGGGGACCGATAATATTTTTGTTGTAAATATTGTAATGCATCATGAAATAAAGGGAAAAATATGAGGAAAAGCTAAAATTGCAAAAACTTGGTCTCAAACAACTTGCTCTAATGCAGAAAGTGTAAGAGATAAACTAATTCTTTCATCATGAGCATCAGTAGGCTTTGGAGAACAATTATGGTAATTTTTATGTTTGTACAAAAATTAGTGTAGGTGTGGCGACAATGTAAAAGAGTGGATCATTTTGAAGGATTTTAGTTTAAAGCTGTTTCAGCGATTTGACGATTTGCTACCCCCAAACAAATTGTTCCCACAGCAGAACGGTAAAAGTTATCCAAAAAGTTCTGCCTTTTTTGAGTGCCAGAAGGGTCTGAGGATGAATTAGTGCAAGGCTCATGTCTATACAGCCAATGGGTAGGACAGGTGATGATTCGAAAACATGTTTCATTTTGGATTTTTATGTCTGATTCTTGGAGAGTTCCCCATAGTATTTGTACTGAGGGCGGGTGGACTTTTCGGAACTCCAGGGCGATTTGAAAAATCACCAAAATGCAAAAAGATATTTAAAGAGGGATTATATAAACATTGTAAACAATATAAAAAAGCTGAACTAGTTGAATATAGCTGAAGGTGATATATTAAAGAGTTATTTTTGTTCTTTGACTATGTATTTTGGGAAAAACTGGTTAGTTTTAAACTAAGAGCAACATACATGCATTATGTTGCTCACATAAAACTAAGAACCACATGTGTTATTGTGCTATAACTTGTTTTAACTTGTGGTGGGAACCTATGACAATGTGTTGTGGGAAAGACTGGTTCTGTATTCTTATTTTGTTTGATTTGCTGTATTCTGAGAGCACTCATATTATTTAGCTTTGCACACTGCTGAGGTGCTGGGAACGGTTGATGTTTTGGGAAACATGCTTAGGGAGGCAGGGCAGCTGTGGAGGGAGAGATGGCAACTCTCGCTCCACATCTGACTCTTTGTTTACAAGTATATAAAGAGGAGACTGCCCTCAGCCCGGTGAGTCTGCCGTGAGTTCGTGTGTGGATACCGGCATCGTGAACGCTGATCTTAACCTCGGACTGAGGGCTCCCAGTTCGTGTCAATGGTAAGAGCTGATTCTGAGAATCTGTTGAGCATCACGTTTGTTTGAAAGCTTGTTGCTTTAATGCTTGCTACTTTGCGTGTGTGAAGAGCTAGTTGTTTTGATGTGCTGTATTCTGTGGGGAATAATAATAAATGTGTGCCTTATATTCTAACAGAAACAGTGTTTGAGTCCTTATTTGTGTTTGCCGATCTCTCCCGATCCTGAAATAAACATTTCATAAAACAGAAGGATATGTGAACATTTTAAATTTTGAATGGAGTTTTTACCTGAAAGTAGGCTGAAACGGTAAGTTGTGAAAAAGAACAAAGTTTTTGAAGAATTTAAAGGATTTTCCATTCATGTCAACGAGAGCAACAAAGTCATAAAATCTTAATATTTAAAAAATTATAACTGTTAGAACTACCAGGAGACACAACAGTAACATTGTGAACGAGCTGAACATTTTGATACCAAAATTGTTGAAATCAGTTGAAGTATGCTGAAGAAGTCAGATGCAGAAAAATGTATGGAATAATAATGAAGAAAAACAGAAAAACAATAAGTGAGAACGCTGACTCAGCATTTTCACTGATAAAGAGAAACAGGAACTCAATAAGTATGAATGCCTACTGCATTCACACTAATAAAGTTAGTTTCATATCGTCCAGCCCTATGTCACACAAAGGACTGTGACATTCCTTATAGCTCCTTAGCACTAGTAAGAGACATCACAGCACTTATGGCGACCACTGACGCACTTCTGCTTTGGCTGAAGTGTCCTCACCCAAAAGACATATTTGAATGGAGCCTATGTGAAAGTAAAAAAAAAAGGCTACTTCTCACCTTTGTGTTTTTGTTTTATGTGAAGATTCAAATTGCCACCTTGAGTGAAGCTTTTTCCACAGAGTCCACATGAAAAAGGTTTCTCCCCTGTGTGGATTCTTTTGTGAACTTTTAAATAACCAACTTGAGAGAAACGTTTTCCACATTTCTGACAAGAAAAAGGGGTCTCCCCTGTGTGGATTCTCCTGTGCGCTTTTAAATGACTCAGTTGAGTGAAACCTTTTCCACATGTCTGACAAGGAAAAGGCCTCTGTCCTGTGTGGGTTCTCTTGTGAACTTTCAAATTACTCATTTGAGAGAAGCTTTTTCCACATGTCTGACAAGAAAAGGGTCTCTCTCCAGTGTGGGTTCTGAAATGCTTTTTCAATTCACTCTTCTTCTTCCAAGACTTTCCACAAACATCACATTTTAAAGAGATTTTTGTTGTGCCAGTACCAGGCTGACTCTCTGGCCCAGTGGAGCTGCTTCCTTCCTGGTCTTTGGTCTGAACTACAGGAGAGATATGAAAGGAAAGCTGCTCAGTTCTTGGTTCTCCTTCACCTTCCTGAAGAGTAAAGGTCTCCATTATAAGAATGGACTGTTTCGGGCCAAGCTGCTCTCCCTCCTGACTGCTGCAGACATCCTCCTGCTCCCTTCTAGTTGCTAAATGTTCTGGATCCTGCTGTTCATGTTTCACCATTGAAGAATCTGGTTTCTCCTTTTCTTCCTCAATTAATGGAAGTTCTGGGTCCTCTTGGTCTTCAGTTAGTGGCTCTGGTTCCTGTTGTTCCTCTTTAACCCATGAAGACTCGGGTTCCACATTTTCTTCTTTAACCCATGAAGACTCTGGGTCTACATCTTCTTCTTTAACCCATGAAGACTCAGGCTCCACAATTTCCTCTTTAATCAGTGGAAGTTCTGGTTCCTCTTTTGCCTCTTTAATCCATGAAGGTTCTGGTTCCCCCTGTTCTTCAGTCAGAGGAGGATCTGGTCCCATCTGTTCCTCTTCAGACCACTGAGGTTCTGCTTCCTCCTGGTCATGACTGGACCTTCTCCTAGGGTTGCAGAGCTGTTGGATGGAAGAAGCTTCCTCCTCCATGGAGACAGGTGGGTTCTAGAGGTCTCCTGAGACAAAGAAAGAGATCATTAATATAATTCAACTCATGACTGTCTCATGCATCAGCCTGTTTTTTCCTGGACTGTAGGCGTCACATGGTTCATATAAAATAAATTATGCACCCTGCTACCAGAATCCACTCTCACCTTATTCTTCATGATCAACGCCTGCTTATATTCTGTGTGTGTGAGAGAATGAATGTTTAGGTTTAATTTGCAAAGCTGCAGCCTAACGCGGGAATATGTAAGATTGTGTGGAGAAATGACCATAGTAGAACAGAGCTAGGAAAGCGATGGCGAGCAGCTGCATGCTGCTGGGGGGGTGTTTACTTTTGATCTTCTCAATAGAAGTGCTGTGCTGGAAATTGGTGGAATCACCATTTCCTTTTATTTAATAAGTAACTCAGTAATCAGTTATTTCCTACAACAATTGGCTAATCTGACAATAATGCACAAGTTTGCTGAAGATAGGGTCTTATTTCAATTTCTAAGCCTCAGTAGTGGGAAGGGACTCTGTCAGAGTCCACAAATATTTCTGTGTCCTCTTCCTGTTCTCTCTCAGCTTGTGTTGCTGTGTGGCTCATGAGTGCTCTTTACAGGGTGTCTGCTTTTAAGGAACTTGTATAAGTAAATTCAGCAGTCTCAGTCTGAATATCAGAATTCAGGGTGATCTTGCACTTAACAGTGGGACAAGAGGTTTGTGATCTGTCTCAATTATAAACCTCATCTCCCAAAGCTATGATAGGAGATGCTCATTCACCCTGGTCACAGCCGGCACACCTATGGGGTAAGATAACTGAGGATATAAACATATGTTTAGGTATCTGAACATATGTGAGTCAATACACGTGAATAAACTTAAGATTTTTATTTGTTCCTTGTCGAGAGCAAGAACTCTTGGTGAGCTGTGCTCTGCCTTCAGCGTCTGAAAAGCTTCTCACTGTGGTGCTACCCAGCACCACTCTCTTTTCTCTGACAGTAGTTTGCTTAGGGGACAAGAAAATTCAGAAAGATTTCCAAGAAATTTCCCCAAGTAATTAGCCATGCCCATCACTCTTCTGTCATCTGCAACACATGAGCTCTGGTATGTCCAGCATCACCTTGGCCTTGCCTGGGTCCAGGTTCACTCCCTGATCAGTAACCCAGAAACACGATTTTGCTCTAGCTACAGCTCCGAAGCCGAAACCAGCAGCACCATCTAGATCCATAATAGTTTGTTTGGCAGATTTCAACATCAAACAAGTGGTGCTACAGCAGGCGTGGAAGCAGAGGGACGTGGAATTTCAGGGGAATAAACTCTACTTCAATCAGGACTACTCACGTGAGGTGCAAAGAAAACGAGTGCGTGAAGTGATTAAAAAACTGAAGGAGTGCAACATCAAGGCACAATCACCATGCCCGGCTCAACTTCGACTCTCCTCTTTATTGGAGGGACATTTTAGAGAGAGAACTACAAAGGGACAGTTGGCTGACAAGGGAAGATCAGAGATTGAACTCCATGGATATCAGGAACATTAGAAACTCTGTGGATCAACATGAGGAAGACTGTTAGGGGAGTATACTCCTGGTTTCGTCATTTAAATTAGTGATGGATTGTTTAAGCATACAAGACCTACATATGCAAAAAATATATTATTGTACCTGTATGTCCTTGTCTGTTTAACTGGGCTTTTAATGCAGCAGAGACTTGGAGACATTGTGGACTGCTGCCTATACTCTTTGTGTAGCATCACATGATAAAATTGGTCTTAAACCAATATATGGATAAATTTCCATTTGAACCAAGCTATCAATTATCAAAAACAAAGGCGCTGAAAAGTTTCCTAGAGCAGTTGGGGTGTAAAAAATTCAGATATTGCAAACATTTCTCAAAAGTATATGTTCCCGGGCCGTGGACGTCATGCCACATTACGTACCTCACTTGCTTATGGGTGAAAGTCAGATTTAGGCAAATTTGGCAGTTTTAAATTATCCACTGACAATTCCTGTATCTCTCCCACCTTTTAGCTTCAGAGCTTTGGCGTCAGCCTCTCCATCCCCTTCCTCACTTTCCACATCCATAACATCACCTGGTTAACTTTAATATTTTAGCATCAAGCAAGTTCTTCCTTCGCACTTTTCCCAAACTGGTTCACAGTCCACTCATCTCCTGAATTTATAGTTTCAATTCCCTTCCCTCCCTGACCCCCAGAAAACCTCCATAAACTGCAACAAGTACAAAGTTAGCAGCTTTCATCATTACATCATCTACTTCACAGCTGAACATTAACTCCACTGTCACATTCAACATAAATCAATCCTATGAACATTCAAGGCCAACCACAGCCTTGTCCTTTCGTAAATTTAGGACTTAATATCTATCCAAGTGAATGCGAGTTAAAATTAGTTGCTGTGTTGTCTTTTGATTATTTTATTTTGCATCATGTTTATTGAGAGGGTTTTCTTAAGGGGTTTAAAATAACAGGAAAGTGATTTAAAACTAACTAAAACTGGTTCAGGGATGTGGGACAAATAACCAACACTATGAGGACGTCATACATTTTAGTTTAACACAGATTACACATTACAATTATGAGTATCTGCTTTGCCCGTTATTGCACAACAACTAATTATTACAACTCATGAGCTTATAAAAAAAAGCAATATTTAGCCTTTTTGAAGTTAACAAAACTCTTATAGTTTAGCCTGTGGTTGGAAACCTGTCCAGGATGAATCCTGTGTTCCCGCCTCCCGGCACGTTGAATGCTGGAGATAGTGACCAGTGTAGCCCCCCCCGCCCCCCCTACCCCCCCGCCCCCACCCGCGTTTCGACGGGCCACATTTCCCCATCAGATATGGATTTAAATAACACCTGCACAGATGTTAAACTTTAAAAAAAAAAGTTTATCACAAAAAAAACTTAACTAGCTTTTAAAGATGAACACTTTTTAGTTAGAAAAATATTACTAAAGTTTTGCGTAAAGTTTAAATATTGTGGAAGGTATCTTGGCTGCTGTGGCTGGTCTGTCTGGCAGGTATTTTGAAGTAAAAATGAGCCCATAGATCTACAGGAGACTTTTTC
The DNA here is from genome assembly GCF_011125445.2 of Fundulus heteroclitus. Classification (NCBI taxonomy): domain Eukaryota; kingdom Metazoa; phylum Chordata; class Actinopteri; order Cyprinodontiformes; family Fundulidae; genus Fundulus; species Fundulus heteroclitus. The sequence continues at coordinate 1,047,719 of NW_023397066.1, read as the reverse complement.
AGCTATTTCTTGTGCGACTCACTTCTACAGTGTCGCTTCACATCATGCTCCACTCCGTATACAAATAAAAAATAACTTTAGCAAACTTCATAAAAGCTTTCTGAGAACTGCCTTTCTCTCGCCTCACCCAGTCAGAAACCGTTCTCTGTAGTTTTTGTTTTTTGGACGTAGTTTCCTTAATAATCTGGAAGAATCAAAATCCTTGTCATTTTGTTTTCCCAGCATCCTGGAGCGCCGCTGCATAACGACTGTTTCAGAAAAGCGCGAGTAGATTTAAAAAAAAAGCTATTTCTTGTGCGACTCACTTCTATGCTCTTCCAAAAGTAAAAATAATTAAACACAGACAAACCTCAGACTGGCAGATGTCCGCTTTAAAAAGACCCGCCCTACTCTCTTTCTGATTGGCTAATGTCCCGGCTCTGCTAGTTTTCATAGGTTAAGAGCAGCTTCAGTTTAAAACCTTGAATAAAAAGTCTAAACAGAACTTAATGGATCTATTTTTAGCTCTCATTTTTCAATTGACAGGAATCCGTCGCAGCGATGGAGAACTTTAACCTATGATCTATGGTGAATCTAAGGTTTGTGACATGGAATGGAGCTGTTGAAGATCTATAACCAGCTTAAGATTAAAGGCAGATGTCTTATTACAATAAATTCATAAATCAGCTACAACCGTAAACAACCTTAACTCATCTGAGTTCCCTAATGTGTTTTCCACCTGCTGTAAATCTAGACAAAGAGTAGCAATTATAATCCACAAAAATTTTAATTTCTCAATATTGGACAAAATTATAGATCCAATGAGTTGATTTGTAACAAGATATCTATTTATAACCAAAAGGGATGTATTGTCAGTTTATATGGCCCAAATATTGATGACCCCTCATTCTGTTACAAATTATTCCATGTACTATCAAAACACGAGGATTGTTCTCTATTTATAGGTGGGGACAAAATGAAGAAATACAGCAGACAGTAGGGGTGGGTAAAATTGATGCATTGCAATAATTCCAGTCCTAATTCATCATTCCTTCTCTAATCTGGACCATTTCTTAATCTGAGAACAAAGTCCTCAGAAGATAGGGACCACATCACGCTTCACAAAACCCAAAAATAACATACAAAATTTAACATGTCACGACGGCACCCCGGTGATACGGAACTTGAGACAACATGGAGTCACTGATGAGGGTGAAGGGAGCTCAACGACGGGGTTAGTCGTTACAATATCTGATGTTTGTTCCGTTTCAAAGCCTGGAAACGTCGACAGCGCTTGGCTTGCAGGCTGTGAGCGGAGTCCTGCGCTGCCGAAGTCGTGTCCCCTTAACACCAGTCTGGGTGCTTGCTTAATGTTGCTGTTAGCTGGTTAATGACAGGAGAACACATACGTGGCAACTTGTTTTTAGTGCGCTTATTCACTTTATCAGCACAAATGTTCTATTTAGGAGAAAAAAAAATGGAATTAAAACGATTTTGTTTTTTGTGCCATTCATTGATCATTAAAAAAAAAAATCTACCGATTATTGCAACTAATGATTATTATTAAAATAATCGTTAGTTGCAGCCCTACTGCAGATCTTTCAGAAGTCTGTTGTGTAGAGCGTGATCTCCTCTGCCTTCATCTGTTTTGGTAGCAGCATCAGGGAAACTGACTTAAAGAAGCTCAACAAGCTGATAAAGACGGCTAGTTCTGTTCTATGAGCTCTTCTGGAAACTCTGGAGATGACTTTGCAATTTTATTATTTTCCCTTTGGGATTAATTAAGTATTTTTGATATGTGTAGCTAAGAAGTGCCTTGCAGCATCATGGAAATCTGACTCCCTTCCCATTGGCAGGCGGTCTGTTGAGGTGAACAGTTGCATCCCTCTGGAAAGATTAAATATAGTCTCAGAAAACGTTATAAAACCTTTTTGAATATTTGGCAGCTATAATTAAACCATATTGGTACATCTATCGCACTAAGTACTTAATGTAATTATCTGTATTGACCTCATATTCTGACTTTTTTTCCTGTAATAAGGAGTGATTTGTCCTTTGTTGTGCTATGTTGTTAGTATACTGATGTATACATTACATATATATAAAAAAAACTGAAAGGTGTATATAAAAAAGTATTTTTGAATAAAATTGTATAGGTGACCCTTTAACATATAATGAAGAGTTTGTTGTAACCTCTTAGGATTTTGGAGGAATAAATTCCTGAAAATGAGAACATTTCTATTTTTCCTTTTTTATCTCACAAAAAAATATGAAATATTTATTCTGGTTATAGATTGTGTGTGAACCTAATAGTTTTGTAACAAATATACATTTTCTAAGGGGTATGCTTCTCCTTTTCTGTTTTTCACTTGCAACGTCACCCCTCCAGCTCAATTACCGTAATGCACCATGTATGCGCGAAGCTAATCTTCACGAGGGAGCTAACGGCAGGATTGACCGCAGAGACGAATTAGAAACAACGGAGAACTGGGAGGATGTTAGCTTCAGGTGTGAACGGAGCCTCAGAGACTGAAGTGTGGTTGGAAAGCTGAGAGCTCAGATTAGAAACTGATCAAACTGATTTATCAGACACTTTTTGTAGCTTCATACCGATTCTGGGGAGGTTTATCTGGGGTCTCCAGCAGCTTTCCAGCCGTCTGGCGTCTTCCTCGTAGCGGACGATGGTTTTCTCAACCTCTGAGAAGATTTCTTCAGCAGCAGCAGTTAGTCGCTCTCTGATAAACTCTCTCAGATGCTGAACTGAAGACATTGTTGCTGAAACTACGCAAAGATTCAGCTGAGAAACAGCTCAGTCCATGAACTCTGCTGCTGGAGCCTTTTAGTTTCACTTCCGGTGGACGTCACGGAGACAAAGCCGCTGATTGGTCCATTTACCGCCCCCTGCTGGACTGGAGTGGAGCAGCAGATCGGCAGCAACAACAGACTCGGAACCAGAGCAGAACTTTTCTAAACTGTCATTAATGGAGCAGATATTAACCAGGAATACTTTTAACAGTAAACGTTTGTTTTTCATCTGTTTCAGTGTTTGTTTCAGAGTCTTCCTGCTCACAGATATAAAATGTAGACGTTTCGTTGAGGGGGTTGAGCCGCTGCTACGTCAGATCGTCCGCCATGTTGGATGGGGAAGATCTTTTAATTAGTAAGAACATTACAACCAAAGTAGAAACAACAAAGTATATGTTGTATGTTTGTAATGTTCAGATTTACAAAAGACAAAACACAAAATAACAGGATCATAATACTCAGGGGGGCAAATGTTAAAAATAATGTTATGTTATACATATAAAAATTAAAATAGGCTTTGTTTACAGAAAACAGATGGATTGAAATGCACTATTAGACTGAAAATACAAGGAAGATATAAGGAAATATAAGGAATTAAAAAATAAAATTTAAGTCATTCGTCTGTAAAGAAGCAACATCTATGTTGTTTGAGTGTTAGAGCTATCACACCCTGTTGGCGGTGAAACACCTTTGGTGGCCCCAACTCTTTTCCCTTCAAGCAACCCCCACTTGTACTTTAGAATGATTTTGGATATACGACACACAAAACAGAAATCTATACTTTATCTTGTTCAATCTAGGAACGTCAGAGATATGTTTACAGACACATCAGCGCTGACAGGCTCTTGATCGGACACGACGCAGGGATATAGCAAGAGCCGGTCAGATACAGTATACGCAGAGCTGTCAAGTCTCATGTTTTGGCCAGGAAACTACCGTATTTTACCCATCTTTCCTCTTCCTGCTAGAGGCAGAGAAAAATGCCCAGGCGATGTCAACATTTGTGACTAAAAATAAAGACCAGGTCATAAATGCAGAGGTTAAAATGTCAATCAAAAGCTGGATGAGTTTAAATTTCCTGCTTTTAAATTCTGAAAAGACAGAAGTTGTAATCTTTGGACCAGAGTCCTCAAAAAAATAAACTTAGTTAATCACTTAATCTGGATGGCATTAACTTGGCCTCTGCTATTAAAGTAAAACATCTTGGTGTTATTTTTGTGTCATTTAAATCCCATATTAAACAGGTTTCCAGAGTTTTCTCTTTTCACCTCAGGAATATCGCCAAAATTAGAAACATTCTGTCCAGGAGCGATGCTGAAAAAAGTCTTCAGCTGATCCAAAATGCTGCAGCAAGAGCTCTGATGAAAATCATTTCTCCAATTTTAGCCTCCCTTCATTAGTGCAGTTAACCATCTTTATTACTGAACATCCTATGAGGTATAGCAACTGGTAACATGCTAGGAAAATATCAAGTATTTTCTTCTCAACTGTAAGTCAGAAAACATTGCACAAATTGTGGCATTGAAAAGTTGCACTCATCTTTTGTAGCTACTTCTGTAAAAAAGAAAAAAAGAAAAGAAAAACTATTTTCATGATAAACAATGCAAATGTTAATTTCAACTACCAGCAATTCTTTAAACTAATAGTACAAAAACAAAAATTCCCATGACTGGAGTTTATAACAGTGATTAATCATATTGTCGTGGTCTTTAGGCGTGGGAAGGCGGGACGGCCGGCTGCCAGCAGGAGGGCACGGAGGAGCTTTAGGCGAGGCTTGGGACCGGCAACCTGACACACAGGAAACGACAGATAGTTCTCAGATCTGGAGACATAAGAACGAGGTGAGTCATACCACATAAGGTTAACACGATGGCGGTGTTACGCTGGCAGCCTTCCGCTTACATGCCTCCCCCCATCACCTGCGTGCCCAGACCTTCCTGCCAATCACGACCACCTGCAGAGAAGGGAGGCAGCCGGCAGCGGCCTGACAGGCGCTGTTCGGCTGGATCCTGACACATATAGCAATAATTACTATTTATATATTATTTTATCATTAATATTAGTAGTGATAGTTATATTATTGTTGCTATTATACAACAATGATGTAACATAACCAGCTTCTTTTTGTGAAGGCTCCAGGACTCCAGAGCCTGGAGTAAGCCCTCTGCAATCAGTTGGGTAGTGTAGTCTTGAGGGAAAAACTGGTTTCCAGACAATGGCTTTGCAGCTCCCAGCCATTGTTAATAAAATGGATGGTAAGGCTCAGGTATGGTTCCATTGTGGGCTCTTCCAGTTTGGTTCTGTCCGTGTATTTACAGCAGCACTTCCTGTGCTATCCTAGCTCAGCAAGTCTTATCACAGTAAATTGGGCAAAAGACTATTTCTGCCCTGCGATAGACTGGCGACCTGTCCAGGGTGTACCCAGCCTCTCGCCCATTGACAGCTGGAGATAGGCACCAGCACTCCTCGTGAACCCAGCAGGGATTGATGGATGGATGGACTGGGCTATTTCTTTTTCCTTGCCATCAAGATCTCTGCCAACTTACACCATAAAATTGTATTATTGGGCTTTCCTCGTCTGGAAACGGATGCATACAACACCTAACGGGCGCAGCCATGATGAACCGGTTGAACTCGCAAAGCTGACAATACAGCGATCTGATTGGCCAAGCAGCAAAACACAAATCATTACGTGTGCAAGTGAAAACGCGGGAACATTGTTTTTTTTTTTTTAGATCAGAATCAGAAATACTTTAATGATCCCAGAGGCAAATTACTGAATCAATGTCATCTGTAGAAACTGATCTAAGTGGAAGAAAGTTGCCCCATGACAGTTCATACGAAAAGTCATCCTACAGATTTTGACCCACAGCCTATATATAACAATAGTATATCAATATGTTCTCATTTGAATGATGAAATTGACAGCCACTAATGTTAAAATTCAGTCTTGGTGTCATCCATCTCACTCTATGTACAGAATTGGGTCCTGTATGCCACCTATGTATTAAGATTTATTGCACATTTAATCAGTATTGACAACTCAATATTGTTAGGAGAGAGAGAGAGATAATTTGACAACTCTTAGCAACCATTCAATTGCTTATTCAAAATAATCACAAACAACCAATTGTGTACACCCATTCAGGGTCGTGCACACTAAAAAAACTTTACAAGATGTTAAGTTGTGGCCATGCGATACTAATGCGTGGGAACGTGATAGATAAGATAAATACTGCCTTCGGTTTAGCCTCCGAGGTTGACGTTCAGAGGAGACGAGTGGATCCAGGGACGCGATGATTAACTGTACATCCTTCTTTTTCGCTAAGTGACGGTAGAAAAAAAAAAACACTTTTTGGTAACGTCTGGTATCAGAATTTATACTTAATATACAGGATTGAGGCGGTGAGGTGGGCAGATTTTCCCACGATTGTTGCGCTGTGCGCGAAGAATAAGCAGTGGGAAAAATGCATAAATAAAGACATGTAACGTAATTTTGCACACCTGAATTCAAGAGCAAGGCAGCACGCCTGTTTATAAAAACGAATCTAATGAACAGAACAAGTGGTGTTTTAGACTGTATCTGGTTAGCAGAACTGTTTTCTGATCCAGCGTGCAGCCACGACTGGTTCTGAATGAAGGCTTCATCTCCCCCCTTCTCTCCTGTGTACTCAGTACCGGATGGTACCGGCTTACTTTCACCACTGGTTAAGACAAAAAAAATTATTTATAACTCCGATCGCTCTTCCTGCTCCTCTGCTAACATGAACTGCAGCGGGAATAATTACTGATGGCCACAAGCTGTGAAACAAGCTTAAACAGCTCCGCAGGAGGTTGAGAAAGTTGAGAGCTCTGCTTATTACCGCTCGGTGTTTAATTGCAATAGATCGCAGGATGTCATTATAGTTCATTCCATGGTTGAAATAAAATTTAATTAAGTCTATGTTCTCCGTGTTTTTTTAATGTATGCTACATCACCATAAAGGAGCTTCCTCACAAATAACTTGTGGCTACAACTTATCTACCTCGTTCCCATGCATTAGTAACGTGTGGCCACGACTTAACATCTTGTAAACCTTTTTTCTGTCCATGTCACCAGACGAGCTCCGTACAACTCCCTTTGGAGTACTTCAAACATTAACTCTATTCCTAATAATAATCTGATTCTTTGTCAATTCACTGGGAAATACCGGATTTCCCTGTAATCCCTCTCGGGGTTGAATTAAAGATTAATTAACATTAAAGTCAGACCTCTCCGGCATACAAAACGGAGAAAAAGTGATGCGGTTTAATTAGTCCTGCCAAGAATCTAATGATGGGCCCACCAAGTGTGTCAACACACAGAAAAATCAGCTGACGGCCTTCTCAACACACCAAATGTTGCAAGGAAGAAGAGTGCCCATGCCCAGGATGTGTTATAGGTTTGGGTATGATTCGATCCGTGGGCAGTCCCAACCTCAGCTGTCATATGCACCATGGCCAGTCAGGGAAGTTGTAGTCCCAACCGTGTTGCATAGTGGGAGTTGCAGTTCGTCATGGTACAGTTGCATAACACCACCGACAATGCAGATGACTGACCTCCATGGCTAAACACTCTTTGAGGAGGACCGAATGCTGCTTGTCAACACTCAATGCAATCTGCTGGCTTTCCTTAGAGAGGAAACTTTCTGACCGATCTGTCTGGATGATTTGATTGAATTTGACTTTGTAAAGTAACTTGACATGACTGGTGTTGTGAATTGGCACTATATAAATACAATTTTATTGAAAAAAAAAATGTTAAGACATTGCTGGTGGATGGTCCACTTTTATTTGATGAGTTGACAAAAGTATTTTAAAAAAAAAATGCACAAAATTTTTATTTGATGAGCTATTTAAATATTTGTTTGTCCAAAAATAATTACCTCTCAATTTTGTGTATTTGTTTCATGTGAATATTTAAACTGCGACCTGCTGCGAAGCTTCGCCCACATATTACACATAAAAATGGTCTCTCACATGTGTGGGTTCTCCTGTGAATTTTTAAATGACCCAGTTGAGAGAAACATTTTCCACATGCCTGACAAGTAAAAGGAGTCTCACCTGTGTGGGTACTCTTGTGTGCATTTAAAGCACCCAGTTGAGTGAAACTTTTTCTACATGTCTGACAAGTAAAAGGCCTCTCACCTGTGTGGGTTCTCTTGTGTGCATTTAAAGCACCCACTTGATTGAAACTTTTATCACATGTCTGACAAGAAAAAGGCCTCTCCCCTGTGTGGATTCTGGTGTGAGCTTTTAAAGCACACAGTTGGGTAAAATGTTTTCCACATGTCTGACAAGAAAAAGGCCTCTCCCCTGTGTGGCTTCTGGTGTGAACTTTTAAAGCACCCAGTCGAGTGAAATGTTTTCCACATGTCAGACAAGGAAATGGTCTCTCACCTGTATGGGTCCTCTTGTGAACATTTAAAGCACTCACTCGATTGAAACATTTACCACATGTCTGACAAGCAAAACGCTTCTTGTCAGTGTGGGTTCTGTAATGATTTTCCAATTCACTTTTGTTCTTCCAAGAATTTCCACAAACATCACATCTTAAAGACATTTTCTTAGTGTCAGTGAAAGACTGACTCTCTGGCCCAGTGGAGCTACTTCCTTCCTGGTCTTTGGTCTGAACTACAGGAGAGATATGAAAGGAAAGCTGCTCAGTTCTTGGTTCTCCTTCATGTTCCTGAAGAGTAAAGGTCTCCATTAGAGCAACAGACTGCTTCTGGACAAGCTGCTCTCCCTCCTGACTGCTGCAGAGATCCTTCTCCTCCTGTCTAGTTGCGAAATTCTCTGGTTCCTCCTTTTCTTCCTCAGTCAGTGGAAGTGCTGGGTCTTCTTGCTCTTCATTTAGTGGTTCTGGTTCCATTTGTTCCTCTTTAACCAATGAAGACTCAGGCTCCACATGTTCTTCTTTAATCAGTGGAGGTTCTGGTTCCCCCTGTTCTTCAGTCAGAGGAGGATCTAGTTCCATCTGTTCCTCTTCAGACCACTGAGGTTCTGCTTCCTCCTGGTCATGACTGGACCTTCTCCTCTGGTTGCAGAGCTGCTGGATGGAAGAAGCTTCCTCCTCCATGGAGACATGTGGCTTCTGGAGGTCTGTGGGGACAAAGAAAGAGATCATTAATATAATTTAGACTTAGACTTAGACTTTCTTTATTGTCATTTTGTATACACAGAGTGCATACAGAACGAAATTTCGTTTTCACACAGCTCAGAAATATTGCAGTAACTCTACAGGATACCTTGCAGTGAATTACAGTACAGGATAAAGTGCAGTGATCAATCGCAGTCACTTACAGGATAAATTTCAATTTGCTTCCGGATAAAGTGCAGCAGTGAACAGTAGGCAGTTGAAATGTAAACAATGTAAACCAAATGTAGACAAATATGCAGTAGGGTGCAGCAGTGATTTTAAAGTAGACAGTTGCATTGTACACAGTTTTGCAGTGCGTTTCCGGTTAAGGTGCAGCCTCAATTTTTCAGGGTACGATACAATGTGCAAATGTGCAAATGAGCGAATCTAGTGTGGTACACTTTTGTACTTCAGCAGTTCAACAGTCTGATGGCAGCAGGGAAAAAGCTTTTGCTGAACCTAGTGGACCTGCAGCGGATGCTGCGGAACCCCTTTCCAGAGGGCAGCAGGGAGAACAGTCCATGGTGGGGGTGTGAGGGGTCCCTGATGATGTTACGGGCTCGAGACACACAGCGCTGAGATGAAATGTCCTTAATGGAGGGAAGAGGAGCCCCGATGATCCCTTCTGCTGTCCTCACCACTCTCCTCACGTACTTCCAGTCGGAGGCACTGCAGCCTCCACCCCACACAGAGAGACAGCTGGTCAGAATACTCTCTATGGTGCTTCTGTAGAAGGTCGTGAGGATGGGCGGGGGCAGGCGGGCTCTCCTCATCCTCCTCAGGAAGTACAAGTGCTTCTGTGCCCTCTTCACCAGTGACGTGGTGTTCACAGTCCAGGTGAGGTTGTTCGTGATGTGCACCCCCAGGAACTTGGTGCTGCTGACCACCTCCACCGCTGAGTTGTTGATGAGCAGTGGAGCATGGTGAGGCCGGTTTTTCCTGAAGTCGACGATGAGCTCCTTCGTCTTCTCCACGTTCAGGATCAGGCTGTTGTCTCTGCACCAGTCCACCAGCTGCTCCACCTCCTCTCTGTAGTCCTGGTCGTTGTCGTCTCTGATCAGGCCCACCACCGTTGTGTCGTCTGCAAACTTCACGATGTGATTGGTGGTGAACCTGGGGACGCAGTCGTGTGTCATCAGGGTGAACAGCAGGGGGCTCAGGACGCAGCCCTGAGGGGAGCCCGTGCTGAGGGTGATGACATCAGAGGTGTTCTGTCCGACCCGGACTGACTGAGGTCTGTTGGTGAGGAAGGAATTTAACTGATGACTGTCTCAGGCATCAGCCTGCTTGTTCCTGGAGATCCTGGAGTGAAGGCGTTCATCTAAAATTGGTTGGTTGTGTTTTATTTAAAAGGAAGTGAAGTTTGCAGTGTCCTCCACACTGTGGCTGGATGACAATTCAATAATAACATACTATTGATCGCTAGATGGGTGGTGCGATAGAAAAAATGTAAATAAAAAGTTAAATAGAAGAACAGTTTTCTTTCCTTCTGCATTCTAGCCTATCATGTAGGTTAATACAACAATCAGTTATTCCTCCCAATGAATCACAAATGCAGACCCAGGAAAGCTGTGTCACCTTCAACGAGTTCAGAGATCCTGTATTCTATTTTTCTTTTTAGAAAACTTGCATTTTTTCATATACAGTTTGTTTAATACAGAGTTGTCTTTGAATTCAGTGTTTGTGTATTCATTTTCTGAAAACAGGCCGTTAAGGAACAGCATAAAATGGCCAAGGCTGCACTTTAAATACACTGCTCTAAAGAATAAAGGGAACGCTATAATAATGCATCATGGATCTGAATGAATTAAATATTCTAATTAAATACTTTGTTCTTTACATAGTTGAATGTGCCAACAACAAAATATCACAAAAATTACAAATGAGAGTCAAAGTTATCAACCCATGTAGGTCTGGATTTGGAGCCACACACAAACACCCTACAGGCAGAAACAATTTTGTCAAAATGAGGCTCAGTAGCGTGTGTCACCTCCACGTTCCTGTGTGACCTCCATACAAAACCTGGGCAGCTCCTGATGAGGTGGAGGATGTTCCCCTGAGGGATCTCCTCCTAGACCTGGACTAACACATCCACCACCTCCTGGACAAAAACGTGAAGTGGCCTTGAAATGTTATTTACACTTATAAATCATTTGGTTTTATCAGACAGACAGAGTTTATTCAATTGCAGAATATTCCTATGTTTAAGTTTGTAGTTTATGTAATCCATTGTTTAATAATAAATGGGTCAGTTCTCATATTGTGCATTGTTTCCTGTTTAAGTAAATTCACCTGATCAAGCCCTTTTCTAACATTCCACGGTACAGAATAATAAAAGTGAAAAGTATAATTCCAGCTGATACCATATCAGCCAATACTCAAAGCTGCAGCATCATTATTGTATCATAAGTAAAAAAGATGCATCGGGACACCCTACACCTTACAGTTGGTTTTGGGCAGCAGCGAGGCAAATTTTAATGCTTAAGCTTCTTAGGAGGTTTGTTTGCCAGTGCAGCTAACTGACTGTAAAAACTGACTGATGTAAAACGATAGTTAAAAAGAAGAGTGAAAATACGATGTCTGTTGTTTCTGCCTGCATATATAAATTGTGTTCATCCTGAGCCAGTTTCTCTCTCATAGAAGATTCTTGATTCTTGGTTAAATAATTGTGTTAACCAGCCAGTTATTGCAGAACGGGCCTTGATTGGTTTAAACGGGTCAATTACAGTCGGTCTGATTAACCGTTTTAAAATATTCGGGCAATTTGAAATAATGAAGTTTATACTTCTTGTGTTTTGTGATGTGTGAGCTTAAAAAGCATTCCAATGAAACTGAAAGTGTGTTTTGAGTGGAGGCTCCAACTGACAGCGCAAACAGAGCTCACAGCGGTAAGTTAAAAATTCCCTTTTCTGCTGCTGTTGTTCTTCAAAAGTACGTTTTATATACTCCCCTGTGTGAGAACACAAAGAAAACTTTTTCCACATCTGACAAGAAAAAGGCCTCTCACCTCTGTGGGTTCTGTAATGCATTTTCAACTGACTTTTCTTCTTCCAAGACTTTCCACAAACGTCACATTTTAAAGACTTTTTCTTAGTGTCAGTATGAGACTGACTCTCTGACCCAGTGGAGCTGCTTCCTTTCTGGTCTTTGGTCTGAACTACAGGAGAGATATGAAAGGAAAGCTGCTCAGTTCTTGGTTCTCCTTCATGTTCCTGAAGGGTAAAGGTCTCCATTAGAGCAACAGACTGCTTCTGGACAAGCTGCTCTCCCCCCTGACTGCTGCATACATCCTCCTGATCCCTTCTAGTTGGTAAATGTTCAGGATCCTGCTGTTCATGTTTGAGCCTCGAAAAATCTGGTTCCTCCTTTTCTTCCTCAATCAGTGGAACTTCTGGGTTCTCTGGTTCTTCAATCAATGGCTGTGGTTCCCTTTGTTCCTCTTTAGTCCATGAAGACTCAGGCTCCACATTTTCTACTTTAATTAGTGGAGGTTCTGGTTCCTCCTTTTCCTCTTTAATCAATGGAGGTAATAATTCCCCCGGTTCTTCAGTCAGAGGAGGATCTGGTTCCATCTGTTCCTCTTCAGTCCACCGACATTCTGCTTCCTCCTGGTCATGACTGGACCTTCTCCGCTGGTTGCAGAGATGTTGGATGGCAGAAGCTTCTTCCTCCATGGAGACATGTGGCTTTTGGAGGTCTGGGGGGACAAAGAAAGAGATCATTAATATAATTCAACTGATGACTGTCTCAAAAAGTTTTCTCTCTAAGGAAACCCAGCAGGTTGCATCAAGTCTCTCCAAGCAGCATTCACTCCTCCTGAAAGAGCGTAGAGACACAGTGGACAGTCGTCTGCATTGTTGATGGCTTTGCAGCAATCCCTCATACTGAGCATGCATGAAGCGACAGTGGAGAGGAAAACTCCCCTTTAACAGGGAGGAAAACCTCCAGCAGAACCAAAACCAGGCTCAGTGTGAACGCTCATCTGCCTCCACCCACTGGGGCTTAGAGAAGACAGAGCAGAGACACAAAAAGCACAGAAACACACATTGATCCAGTTGTACTTTCTATGTTATAAAGGTAATAGTGGATGATCTGCCTCCCCTGGATGATGTCACAGCTAACACATCTTAGTAAAGGTTTAATAACAGCCTGTGGTACATATCCATTTACTAAGGATAGATTAATCATGTCTAAAATAATGCCACTGATCAAAGGGAATACCTCCTTAAACAACTTGGTTGGGATTGGGTCTAACATACAGGTAGAAGGTTTAGATGAAGCTAAAATTTTAGATAGCTCAGAAAGCTCTACTGCTTCTAAACAGTTCAGACACTGCGCAGGTTCTAAAGATTCCTCCACTACTGCCTCACTTACTGAGGACAAGGTAATCATGTTTGGGAGGTTGCCAATTATTTTATTTTTTAATGGAATCAATTTTATGTATGAAGAATCCCATAAAATTATTAGTGCTAAGAGCTAAAGGAATGATGGATCAACGGAGCTATGACTCTGTAAGTTTGGCAACAGTACTGAAGAGAAATCTAGGATTATTTTTATTCTCCTCAATTAATGATGAAAAATATGCTGCTCTAACTCTGCGAAGGGTCTTGTTATACAACAATAGACTGTCCCTCCAGATTAGGTAGGATTCCTCTTGGTGTGTAGAGCACCATTTTCTCTCCAATTTCCTAACATTGTGCTTCAAGGAACGCAGCTCTGAATTAAACCAGGGAGCCAGCTTCCTGTGAATAATCACTTTCTTTTTCAAGGGAGCTAAATTGTCTAATGCAGAACGCAATGAGGAAGTCACACTGTTAGCAAAGGTATCGATTTGTGAATGGGAACAAAACAACATTGCTGCTATCTGCAGGGCATTTCTGCAATACGGACAATATTAAAAGGGGGACAGACTCTTTGAGTTTTGATACAGCATTATCCGATAAAGATCTACTATAATGGAACCCTCTTTTGGGGGTGGAGAACTCAGTTAGATTAAACTCAAGTGTTATTAAAAAAATATCAGATAGGACATGGTTGTGAGGAAATACTGTTAATTCTTCACAATCAATGCCATATGTCAGCACAAGGTCTAAAGTATGAGGCCAAGAGTGCATCAGTTTATGCACATTTTGAGCAAAACCAATTGAATCTAGGATAGTTTTAAAGGCTACACTAAGGTTATCACATTCTGTGTCAACATGAATGTTGAAATTCTCCACTATAATAACCTTGTCAGTGTTTATCACTAAATCAGATAAGAAGTCTGACAACTGATCCAAAAATTTAGTGTAAGGGCCTGATGGACGATACAAAACAATAAACAGAAGAGGTTTTATTGCTTTGCAATTTGGATGAGGGAAACTGAGGGTTAAATGTTCAAAGGAACTGTAGTTTTTAATCTTTTTTTAAATTCTACTTTAGTTTTGCCTTTTTTACCCTCTTAATTGTATCAATTTGAGATATGTAAACAACACGTAAAGTGGATTATTAAAAAAAGTATTATTATTAATTATTATTATTATTATTATTATCTAACAACCACTACTTCAAATAAAATTCAAAGGGTTGCTTTATGTGATCAGCACAAATAAAAGTATACTAACAACAAATCATAGGCTTTCAAATATTATGCAATAACGAGGGTTACCATAAATGTTAAGTATAAAAATTCACAGTAAGTTCATGACGATGATGTTTACCTTTTGACTCCAGAGGTGATTCTTGCCGCCTGCTCCCACATACTCAGGTGTATTCAAACCTCTGGACCCGACATGTTTGCACAAACTGGCTACATTTTTCTCGGCAGATTTAACCGTTTTATGGGCTGACGGCGAGCTGATACACCGAGCCGCTCCAAGCTGGGAGCAGATAGGATGCGCGGCGTCATGCAGGGACTGGCTGGTGGAGACTAGCTCATTAAACTTAATATACACCCCCTGCTTTGTTAAACTAGCAGAAAGTGTGGGAAATTTATGAATTTTACACAAGAAATGTAGGAATTTGCTCGACTATGAAGTCTGCTAACATCTCAGCACACTTCAGTTGGAGCTTTTTCAGATTGTCCATTGTATTGTAGGTTGTGGTGGAGCTTTAGTCTCTGGGTACACCAGAGTTGTGGTCTTGCTTTGCTGTGTTTCTGGTGTAACATATTTCCAGATCGATGAAAATTTCAGCAGCACTTGAAGGTTCAGGGGCAGACTTCATTGACAGACCAATGTGTTTTGGCTTGTGGCCTTCAGGGTCATATTTCCACACAGCGGGCATGTTGTGATTAAAAGTTGGTTAGCCACGGTTCCAGGATCTATGCAGCGTCTCTGCTAGCTGGCTGCTAGCTGTGGAATGGACATCGTGACCAGAGGTGGATTGCATCATGAGAGGCGGGGGGATCTGCTCAGTTCAGGAAATCCTTTGCACAGTTAGCAGAGCAGCTGCCTGAGACTCTGGAGACTTTCCAGCAGAAAAGATTGAAACACAGACGCAGTTTATGGCTCGGAAATGTTCACGGGTTGGAGCGGAATTTTCCAGTATTAGTATAGGAGCCCAGTACTGATACTGGGTCGGCCCCAGTCCTACTGGACAACAATCTGGACCTGAGACCCTACTGTCCAGCCGTCTAGAAGAAGGGACAGAGCAGACTGGACTTACTGAGGAAGCTCAGGTCCTTCAGGTTTGCAGCTTCATGCAGCAGATCTTCCAGAAGTCTGTTGTGTAGAGCGTGATCTCCTCTGCCTTCATCTGTTTTGGTAGCAGCATCAGAGCATCTGACTTAAAGAACCTCAACAAGCTGATAAAGACGGCTAGTTCTGTTCTGGGAATTTCTCTAGAACCTCTGGAGCTGACTTTTCAAAGACGTATTCTTCATAAAACGAACATTACGGACTCCTCTGAGCATTATCTTCTTCACTGTTCAGCCAGAGGCTTCTCCAGATCAGCTGTCAGACAGACTCTACAGGAGATCCTCCTTGCCTGCAGCCATCAGCGTCTACAACAACTCCATGAAGAAACCCCATGAGTTAGACCCGCATTTAATTTCCCTTTTGATTAATAAAGTATTTTTCAATAAAATTGTATAGGTGACCCTTTAACATATAATTAAGAGAGTCTGTTGTAACCTCCTAGGATTTTGGAGAAATAAATTCCTGAAAATGAGAAACGTTCCTTCTTTCCTTTTTAATCTCACAATAACTTTGTGAAAAATCTATTCTGGTTATATATTGTGTGTGAAAGTAATAGTTTTGTCGAAGTTGTATATTTATGCTTCTCCTTTTCTATCTTTTTCACCTGCAAGCCCCCCCTCCCCCCTCCTGATCGCATACCAACTATGCGCGAAGCTAATCTTCACGAGGGAGCTAACGACCGCAGAAACGAGAGACAATGGAGAACTGAGGAGAACTGGGAGGATGTTAGTTTCAGGTGTGAACGGAGCCTCAGAAACTGAAGTGTGGTTGGAAAGCTGAGAGCTCAGATTAGAAACTGATCAAACTGATTTATCAGACACTTTTTGTAGCTTCATACCGATTCTGGGGAGTTTTATCTGGGGTCTCCAGCAGCTTTCCAGCAGTCTGGCGTCTTCCTCGTAGCGGACGATGGTTTTCTCAACCTCTGAGAAGATTTCTTCAGCAGCAGCAGTTAGTCGCTCTCTGATAAACTCTCTCAGATGCTGAACTGAAGACATTGTTGCTGAAACTACGCAAAGATTCAGCTGACACTCCACAACACAACCGTCTTCCTGCTGAGTCCACACACGCTGCTGCTGGAGCCTTTTAGTTTAACTTCCGGTGAACGTCACTGAGAGAAAGCCGCTGATTGGTCGATCTACCGCCCCCTGCTGGACTGGAGTGGAACATCACAACAAATCCCGTGTCAACTTCTTCTTCTTGGTTTGGTGGACTGCAAACAACTTAGAGGCGCATACCGCCAGCTACTGTACAAGAGTGTGTAGCTTTATAGGTGCCACCTTCTAGAATCTATTTTTAAAATTTTGTGTTATGTAAAAATAAAAACAATGTTTTGCCAATCGCCGTAATTTCCTCCCTATCCAAATTTGTCCCTTATATCCATTTATTACTCCCTGTTTCCATAATTGCTTCCCTCTCTCTTTCAGTTGCATAGTTATAACAATTCATCAAAATATGATCCACATTTTCTTTTCCTCTACAACCCTCATGTATATAATTTTTCCTTTTCCCTAGTAAAAACAAAAACTCATTCCAGTAGGTATGACCAGTTCTTAGTCTAGTCAAAATGACCTCTTCCCTTCTTTCTCCATAATTTCAATTTTTTTTACAGATTCTTGAACTCTATATACATTTTAATCACCAAGTTTATGGCTACAAACAAGCAATTTGACTTTGGTTTCCAGCAATAGCCTCAAAAAACAATGAAGGACAAACTAGAATCTGTAACAACAATATTTTGTGGGGAAATGCATGAGAAGCAGCAAGATGTAGAAGAGAGGGTTTTACACACATAACCAGAGCTGAAAGAAAGCAGGTGTTCTATCAGTCCTACCTCATCAGTTTTTCCTATCATAGAGCATCTAGATTAATATTTCTATTTGTCAGTGCTACCCTTTGAAAACTGGTTCCACCATGTTTACACAACGAAAATCATAAAGGTTGGTGTTCATATTAGATTTAATCATTGGAAAACATTCATCAAGTGACGGATTGCAGTGGATCAAAATTTCCTCTTTATATATAAATATAGAACAACAACCTTAAATCATACATGGGTTGATTTATTTGACATTACAAGGACAGAAAATAATAAAAAATGATAACATATAGAAGAAAACCTGAGCAGGTTTCCTGTGGTTTTCGTCTCGCTCCGCTATCGTACCGATGTATGGCAGGAATATAAGAATATAAGAATATAGGGATAGGACTTTGGTCAGTATTCCTTTTGAAAAGACCTGCTGTATTTAGCTAACTTTGATAAATTAATTCAAGACAGATTTTAGAATATCAAATCCTACATTTGATTTAAAGATCTTGGAGAGACGTAGTCCCATTTACTATGAAATTAAAGAAAATGTAAGAAGTCTGGTTATTAATAGATGAATACCTTGGGTTGTAAATCTGTCTAATAATTTTTCCTCAATGCAAAATTAAAAGTTTCCATCTGCATAAGGGATTTGTGCTAGTCTTTAATGAAATGCAGTTGGAGGGCCACCTAAAATCTGTCCAGGGGCCGCAAATGGCCCCCGGGCAACACTTTGGACACGCCTAGTGTAAATGCTTTGGGCTCGTTGAACTTGATAAATCGCTATACAAGCACAAGCTGTTTACGCTGACAGTTTGTCAAGATTTACTGAGCTATGATGCATGTATGTATCTATAGGCAGGCACTATGCTGCAGGGAAGCTTCATCAGAAGACCTGATCCCCCGGGTAGGGTACACTTTGCGGAAGCAACCAGGAAGCAGAGCCGTAGTTTAACACACCTCTCTGCAGCTTCTGTACTGTTACCCATCCATTATCCTATTGAGACGGTGTCTTTCCCACGGCCAAAACTTAACAGATCAAAAACTTATCTAAAAGGAACAAATCCTAAAAACCTAATAAAAATCAATACGGTTCACCTTGAACCTAAAAATAAAACAATTAAATGTGGTCTATTAAATATAAGGTCTCTCCCTCCAAAGACTTTGTTAGTTAACGAATTGATTTCTTATAAACAGATTGATTTGTTTTGTCTCACAGAAACCTGGCTACAAGAGGACTACGTTAGTATAAATGAGTCAACTCCCTCCAATTATTCAAATTTCCACATTCCCAGATCTGTGGGAAGAGGAGGAGGAGTGGCAACCATCTTTCAGTCTGATTTATTAATTAGTCCCAGGCCAATTAATAACTACAGTTCTTTTGAACATTTAACCCTCAGTTTCCCTCATCCAAACTGCAAAGCAATAAAACCTCTTCTGTTTGTTGTTTTGTATCGTCCACCAGGCCCTTACACTCAGTTTTTGGATGAGTTGTCAGATTTCTTATCTGATTTGGTGTTAAATACTGATAAGGCTATTATAGTGGGTGATTTTAACATCCATGTTGACACAGAATGTGATAACCTTAGAGTAGCCATTAAAACTATCCTAGATTCAATAGGTTTTGCTCAAAATGTGCATAAACCGACGCACTCTTGGCTCCATACTTTAGACCTTGTGCTGACATATGGCATTGATTGTGAAGAATTAACAGTATTTCCTCACAACCCTGTCCTATCTGATCATTTTTTAATAACATTTGAGTTTAATCTAACTGAGTTCTCCACCCCCAAAAGAGGGTTCCATTATAGTAGATCTTTATCGGATAATGCTGTATCAAAACTTAAAGAGTCTGTCCCCTTTTTAATATCCTCCGTATTGCAGAAATGCCCTGTAGATGGCAGCAATGTTGTTTCTTCCAATTCACAAATAGATGTCTTTGTAAACAGTATGACTTCGTCATTGCGTTCTGCATTAGACAATGTAGCTCCCTTGAAAAAGAAGGTGATTATTCACAGGAAGCTGGCTCCTTGGTTTAATTCAGAGCTGCGTTCCTTGAAGCACAATGTTAGGAAATTGGAGAGAAAATGGCGCTCTACACACCAAGAGGAATCCTACCTAATCTGGAAGAACAGTCTATTGTTGTATAACAAGACCCTTCGCAGAGTTAGAGCAGCATATTTTTCATCATTAATTGAGGAGAATAAGAATAATCCTAGATTTCTCTTCAGTACAGTTGCCAAACTTACCCAGAGCCACAGCTCTGTTGATCCATCCATTCCCTTAGCTCTTAGCAGTAATGATTTTATGGGATTCTTCATAAATAAAATTGATTCCATTAAAAATAAAATAATTGGCATCCTCCCAAACATGATTACCTCGTCCTCAGTAAGTGAGGCAGCATTGGAGGAATCCTTAGAACCTGCGCAGTGTCTGAACTGTTTAAAAGCAGTAGAGCTTTCTGAGCTATCTAAAATTTTAGCTTCATCTAAACATTCTACCTGTATGTTAGACCCAATCCCAACCAAGTTGTTTCAGGAGGTATTCCCTCTGATCAGTGGTCCTATTTTAGACATGATTAATCTATCCTTGGTAAATGGATATGTACCACAGGCTTTTAAAGTAGCTGTTATTAAACCTTTACTTAAGAAACCATCTCTTGATCAAGATGAGTTAGTAAATTACAGACCTATATCTAATCTTTTTTTCTTATCTAAAATTCTTGAGAAAGTAGTTGCTAATCAACTATGTGAACATTTACAAAGTAATGACCTACTTGAGGAGTTTCAGTCAGGCTTCAGAGCTCATCATAGCACTGAAACAGCTCTGGTGAAGGTCACTAATGATATTCTCATGGCCTCAGATAATGGACTTGTGTCTATACTTGTCCTGTTAGATCTCAGTGCTGCGTTTGATACAGTTGATCACAATATTCTCCTACAAAGACTTGAGCATACTGTAGGGATTAAGGGAAAAGCATTAGTCTGGTTTAAATCTTATCTGTCGGACAGATTCCAGTTTGTTCATGTTAATAATAAATCTTCCTCAAACTCTAGGGTCACTTGTGGAGTACCACAGGGTTCAGTCCTTGGACCAATTCTATTTACTATATATATGCTTCTGATTGGCAAAATTATCAGACAGCATGGGATTAATTTCCACTGTTATGCTGATGACACTCAGCTATATTTATCCATAAATCCTGATGAATCCAATCAGTTACTTCGACTGCAGTCATGTCTTGATGACATCAAAAGCTGGATGACTTTAAATTTCCTGCATTTAAATAGTGAAAAAACAGGCCTGCGTGTGTTTGTTTTTCTGAATGTCATTGTTTCTATGTAACTGTATGTATGTATCTATTTAACTAAACGTTCGTCTGGGTGAACTAATTCAGTTCAAATTATAAATCATGGTTTCAAAGATGTTCATTTGTTTTGGGAGAACTGCAGCTCCCTAATTCAGATGACATTTTTAGCATGGACTATGTTAACTAAAAACTAAAGAAGGAAAAAGAGAGACTTCAATAACAAAGTTTTTTTTCCCACATTAAATATCCAGGCTGAATTAAATTGATACACGGAGAGATTAACATGGCTTAAACGAAAATATTTCAGCTTTGTTAGAAAATTTTAACTGGCAATGAGCTGTACATAAAAGCTCGTTGGGTTTACTCCACTACAGAAGTAGACAGTGACCCCATTTTTCTGAGCCCTAAAGTAATATAAAATTGCTGAGATTTTATTGCTTATAACAATAGTGATTCATCACAAACTAGTCCATTTAAAAGAAGTTTAGAAATACATGATCTTGGATTTAAATAGATGTAAAAAAAAAACAACTGTGCTTTGGCTTTGAACAAACCTGTATGGAACTAAATATGGTTGCTTTTCTAAGGGTTTTCTATTCATTTATTTTATTTCTTTTTTACTTGGAACTTGAATGCAACTAATGAGAAATTTTGAGAAGTGTCAAAATATCAGAAGGCGTCATCAGTTACAAAATCATCTGATGTTACCCAGTTATGCTGAGCTGAGGCGAACCTCAGAGGGACAGTATAACCTGAAACAGGACAATAGATATGATAAACAACTCTGACCATGATGTAAACATTTGAATGTTATGATGAGGCTGGGTCTGTGTGTTCTGGCCTGGGGCACGGAAACTATGTCAGAGGGAAAAATAAAATAAAGCCATCTCCTGAAGGGTTAAATTCTAATTCTAATCTCAGTTTGTTTTGGGCAGTCTTCTCAATGTATTTATGGGGAAACCCTTATCATTTATAGAGAAACACTAGAAGCTCAGAAACCTAAAAGACAAAATCATTGCTTTAAGGTTTAACCCTTGACCAATTGAGATTTGGGAAGTTATGTATAAATAAAGATATTACTAACAGTAAATACACATGGTCAATGGATCAGAAGGATATCAAAAGTTTGTAATAAGTCAAAAACCTATGTCGTATTGGAAATGACATAATTGAGCTCCTTGGGAGACAATTTTGTTTTTTGGTTATTTATTTTGTTTAGTTTTTTTCTTTTAGAGATGTTTTGAACAGAGTTTCAAAAGAAAGGTGGTGTCTTAAAAATGTTTGTTGCTTTATGCTATTAACAGTTCTGTCTTTCTGCTTCTTTTTCTTTGCAAAGAAACCTGGTCAATATGATAGGAATGTGCTAACAGAGAGATTTAGTCTCATTTTAGACATTCTCAGATGCGAGAGAATGCAGAAACAGTGCGACAGTGACATGGAGGCTGATCCTTGGGACAAGGAGAAAAGGTGATGTCATTGACTTCAGCCTGATCCAGTTTTGAGTTTTATTTTGTCAGAGACAAAGTTTGATTTATTTTTTAATTATTTTATTTCTTTTATGTTTGTCATGTTAGAGGGAACACAGCGGTTAAAATGTTTGTGACTACTTTGCTCTAATTTCTTTTCAACCTATGGAGTTTTCTTTGGCAAAAAATGCTGGCAAAATTAATTCTGTTTGCAGGCGTGAGGACTGGAGGATGGACTGTTGAAGGGAAGGAGAATGTTGTGCTGCTGAACTCAGACATTGAACTGAAAATGGACAATGGCAGGACTATGACTGAAGCATCGGACAACCTTCGACAAAAAACACAGATGAGTTCTGCAGACACGACTTCATGCATTTGACTTCAGATTTTACTTTGTACACAATTAAAACAAAACACACATTACGAAACACATTAAGATTATGTAAAGGTGAAAACTTTTAAAGAAGCAACTTGATGGAATCATAGAGCAACCTAATAAATTAAGTGGGTATTATATCAACAAATGAATAAATAAATGAATTAATTAGTTTTTACTATATAAGCAGAGTAACCTGAACCTTTAAACTACCTGCTGATGCGAAGGAAATTGCGAACACCACATTTAAAGAACATCTTAAAGTAATGGATAAGGTTGCAGAATTAGCATAATGACACATTCTGCTAACAAACATGGGTAAATTTGGAATTAAAGCATCAGTGTACAATTGTTATAATATTTATGGAGATTTAATATCTATTGACTAGAACACAAATAACTCAATAGTTCTTTTAACCAGATGTTAAAACATCTTGAGGGAAAATAACACATAAAACTGAGTTTAGCTAACTAATAACCTAAAGGGCTTTTAGGTCAGGATAATTTAATAATTTTCACACACAGGGGGGTGTGGAGACCCCTGGGGCACAGCACCCAGGGATGAGCTGCTGTGGTTTGGAGCTGTTGTAAACTTGACACAGCTGGTGGAACCAAGGGAGACGATGAGGTAGTCCGACAGGTTACCTGACACCTAACACTGACTGTAAAGGGTTTTGCGTTTTCAGGGTTGCTGAAAACAGAAAGTTTCAGAGAATCTTAACCTTTCCTGACCAGGCACTCAAAACACATAGATCAGATTACCGAGGCCTAGACAAATAGGAACATAGAGACGCGTTCATCCAAGAACTTCTTAATCAAAGTCCTTAATCCTCAGTTAAATAATGGCAAATAATCACATGTATGGTTTACTTTATTTTAGGATTCTTAAGTAGCTTTGGTTGTTCAACAATGATAGAACGTTTTCAAAAGAGCTTCTGTTCTCTCGGTTTAATGCAAGGCAAGCTGAAGTTGGAAAAGGCTTCCACATGGGAAGGTTTCCTTTTTCTCAGCTGGGTTTTCAAAATAAAATGGGAAATGACATGAAACAAATATGTTGATGAAATTATGTTGCACAGAACTTTCGACTGTCAGACAATGACAGTTAAGACACGCATTGGGTGCATTCTGTTAAGAATTACTAGGAAACTACTGCAAATACATTTGAACTTAAAGATTACTCTTTTAATTAATAATTAAATTGTATAATTCTGGGAGCTAAATAATTGTGCACAGAAATATATTGAATGTGAAAGTGCTTGGAGGATGTTTTTAGTAAATGACACATGAATGGGGGATTTGATAAGAACACTAATTACACCTTGTTTCTGTTCCCCAATAGAAACAAGGGCTCGTGTCTGCAGAACATCTTCACAAAGTGTTTTAGTAGGGAGAAATGCAAAATAAAATGCTAATGGCCCAATTAAGAACTGAACACTCATTACCATCCAGCTCAATCATCCCGCCTGCGAGGGGGAAACAAGAAGAGGACTGGGGATGAAGAAGCCAGAGAACTCTGATTTCTTATTCTTCAACGGGAGGAGTTGCCTGAAGAGACCCTAAGCGCGATTAGATTAATTTCTGCCTTGTGCCCTGAATGGCCAGAAGGCTTTCTTAACTTTGCATTCTTGACGTTCGGACTCTTCTCATATTGTGTTACTGTTTGTTTAACTGCTCTGTTCCACTGACTTACATGTTTGATTTTTTTTGTGTTAAGACATCCACACTGTGATGTCCCATTATGTTCAATATGGTTGTATGATAAAGAATGGAAACCGTTTGCTTCAGACACACAAAGACCTACGGTTTATGCAATGTTTTGCTTTGATATAGGAAGAACCAGTATCTGATTGGCTCTAAAGATCCTTTAATCTTAGCTGGTAATGGTAACTCCTAGTTTCAATACAGGGACTTCTTGCTCAGGATTGGCCGAGAGCGGGATTTCACCTGGGGTCACATCAGTTTTTATCATCCTTTATAGAGGATGAGTTTTTCTGGTGAGCAAAGGCCCTGTCTGCCCTCTGCTCCCCCTCAATGGTACTCCTGGATTTGTAAGGTATGAAAGTGATGGATGATTGTCCATGGGAATGGTAAATGGAGAACCAAGTAAGGGGTTTTACAGGGTGGGGTAGAGTGGACGGATTCGACCTTGATTACTGAACAGGTTTAGCTTACCTAGTCTAATGTAAAATTCAAATAATGTGCGCATAGGGACCTAAAACAGGCCTTACTTAATTAGATGAACCCTAAATTGTAAATAAAAGCTAAACCTTTCTTCTTCTGTGATACAACTCTATGAAGCATTCATGTTGATCTGTACTAAAAGTTACAGCACTGCCTGGTTCCAACACGGGAACCGTCAATGATGTGGAAAATATTATTCAGCTGTATGGAAGATCACGGTTGCACCAAAGGACTCTATTAATAAGATGCTACTTTTTAAAAGAAAGAAGACATCATGAACGATTGAAGTGAGATGAGAAAAAGAATATATTAAATGATAACAGGCGGTGCATCTCTAAGGGCTGATGGCGGGCTCCACTCAAAGGGCGATTACTGAGCGACACATAAGTGCAAAAATAGCTCTAAGGCCGATCGGTCCAGCTCTGTTCTCCAAAAACAAAACAAACACAGCAATAAAAACAGATTACAATGTAGAGTCACTCCCACACATTAGAAATATTTGCCAAAGTTCACACAACTCTACGGAGTACTTTAAACGTTAACTCTATACCTATTAAGATTCTGATTCCAATGACGGGCCCACCACGTGTGTCAACACACAGAAAAATCAGCTGACGGCCTTCTCAACACACCAAATGTTGCAAGGAAGAAGAGTGCCCGTGCCCAGGATGTGTTATAGGTTTGGGTATGATTCTATCCGTGGGCAGTCCCAACCTCAGCTGTCATTTGCACCATCAGGGAAGTTGTAGTCCCAACTATGTTGCATGCTGTTAGTAGCAATTCATTAAGTTACAATTGCAAATTGCTGGTGGATGGTACTCTTGCACTTTTATTTGATGAGTAGACGAAATTATTTAAAAAAATCATGCACATACATATTTGATGAGCTTTTTAAATATTTGTTTGCCCAAAAATGATTACCTCTTACTTTTATGCATTTGTTTCATGTGAATATTCAACTTGCGACCTGCAGTGAAGCTCTGTCCACATATTCCACATGAAAAAAGTCTCTCCTCTTTGTGGACTCTCCTGTGAACATTTAAATGACCCAGCTGAGAGAAACATTTTCCACATGTCTGACAAGAAAAAGGAGTCTCGCCTGTGTGGGTTCTCTTGTGAACATTTAGAGCACCCACTTGAGTGAAACTTTTACCACATGTCTGACAAGAAAAAGGCCTCTCCCCTGTGTGGCATCTGGTGTGAGCTTTTAAAGCACCCAGTTGAGTAAATTTTTTTCCACATGTCTGACAAGAAAAAGGAGTCTCGCCTGTGTGGGTTCTCTTGTGAGCATTTAGAGCACCCACTTGAGTGAAACTTTTACCACATGTCTGACAAGAAAAAGGCCTCTCCCCTGTGTGGCATCTGGTGTGAGCTTTTAAAGCACCCAGTTGAGTAAAACTTTTTTCACATGTCTGACAAGAAAAGGGTCTCTGACTTGTGTGGATTGCCATGTGAAGTTTTAAAGAGCACATATGAGAGAAACTTTTCCCACATTTCTGACAAGAAAAAGGTCTTTCACCTGTGTGGGTTCTCATGTGACTATTTAAATGACTCAGCTGAGTGAAACCTTTTCCGCATGTCTGACAAGAAAAAGGCTTCTCTTCCACATGAGTTTTATAATGCCTTTTCAATTGACTCTTGTAGTCCCAAGTCTTACCACAAACATCACATTTTAAAGACATTTTGTTATTGTCAGTGAAAGACTCACTCTCTGACCCAGTGGAGCTGCTTCCTTCCTGGTCTTTGGACTGAACTACAGGAGAGATATGAAAGGAAAGCTGCTCAGTTCTTGGTTCTCCTTCATGTTCCTGAAGGGTAAAGGTCTCCATTAGAGCAACAGACTGCTTCTGGACAAGCTGCTCTCCCTCCTGACTGCTGCAGACATCCTCCTGCTCCATTCTAGTTGGTAAATGTTCAGGATCCTGTTGTTCATGTTTAAGCCTTGGAGAATCTGGCTTTTCATTTTCTTCTTTAGTCAGTGAGTGCCCTGGTTCCCCCGTTTCTTCAGTCAGAGGAGGTTCTGGTTCCATCTGTTCCTCTTCAGACCACTGAGGTTCTGCTTCCTCCTGGTCATGACTGGACCTTCTCCCCTGGTTGCAGAGCTGTTGGATGGAAGAAGCTTCCTCCTCCATGGAGACATGTGGCTTTTGGAGGTCTGTGGGGACAAAGAAAGAGATCATTAATATAAATTAACTGATGACTGTCTCATGCATCAGCCTGGTTGTTCCTGGAGATCCTGGACTGTAGGCGTCACACTGTCCATGTAAAATTATTCTGTTTGAGTAAATAATAAAAGTGAAAAGTATAATTCCAGCTGATACCGTATCAGCTCACTATGGGTATCAGCCAATACTCAAAGCTGCAGCATCATTATTGTATCATAAGTAAAAAAGATGTATTGGGATACCCCTACACCCTACAGTTGGCTTTGGGCAGCAGCGAAGCAAATTTGAATGCTTAAGCTTCTCAGGTTTGTTTGCCAGTGCAGCTAACTGACTGTATAGGTAAAAAAAAATAGAAAAAAAGGAGTGAAAATACCATGTCTGTTGTTTCTGCCTGCATATATAAATTGTGTTCATCCTGAGCCAGTTTCTCTCTCATAGAAGATTCTTGATTCTTGGTTAAATAATTGTGTTAACCAGCCAGTTATTGCAGAACGGGCCTTGATTGGTTTAAACGGGTCAATTACAGTCGGTCTAATTCAGCTTTTTAAAGTATTGGGGCAATTTGAAATAATGAAGTTTATACTTCCTGTTTTTTTGTGATGTCTGAGCTTAAAAAGCATTCCAATGAGACTGAAAGTGTGTTTTGAGTGGAAGCTCCAACTGACAACAGAGGTAGAGGACAAAATGATTCCTTGTCCACATTTTCCACATGAACAATCTCTCTCCCCTGTGTGAAAACACAAAGAACTCATGTGAGTGAAACTTTTTCCACATTAGACAAGAAAAAGGCCTCTCACCTTTGTGGGTTCTGTAATGATTTTTCAACTGACTTTTCTTCTTCCAAGTCTTTCCACAAACGTCACATTTGAATGACCCTTTCTTAGTGTCAGTGTGAGACTGACTCTCTGACCCAGTGGAGCTGCTTCCTTCCTGGTCTTTGGTCTGAACTACAGGAGACAAATGAAAGGAAAGCTGCTCAGTTCTTGGTTCTCCTTCATGTTCCTGAGGGGTAAAGGTCTCCATTAGAGCAACAGACTGCTTCTGGACAAGCTGCTCTCCCTCCTGACTGCTGCAGACATCCTTCTGCTCCCTTCTAGTTGGTAAATGTTCAGGATCCTGTTGTTCATGTTTAAGCCTTGGAGAATCTGGCTTTTCATTTTCTTCTTTAGTCAGTGAGTGTCTTGGTTCCCCCTGTTCTTCAGTCAGAGGAGGTTCTGGTTCCATCTGTTCCTCTTCAGACCACTGAGGTTCTGCTTCCTCCTGGTCATGACTGGACCTTCTCCCCTGGTTGCAGAGATGTTGGATGGAAGAAGCTTCCTCCTCCATGGAGACATGTGGCTTTTGGAGGTCTGTGGGGACAAAGAAAGAGATCATTAATATAATTCAACTGATGACTGTCTCATGCATCAGCCTGGTTGTTCCTGGAGATCCTGGACTGAAGGCGTCACACTGTCCATGTAAAATTATTCTGTTTGAGTAAATAATAAAAGTGTAATTCCAGCTGATACCGTATCAGCTCACTATGGGTATCAGCCAATACTCAAAGCTGCAGCATCATTATTGTATCATAAGTAAAAAAAGATGTATCGGGACACCCTACACCTTACAGTTGGCTTTGGGCAGCAGCGAGGCAAATTTGAATGCTTAAGCTTCTCAGGAGGTTTGTTTGCCAGTGCAGCTAACTGACTGTATAGGTAAAAAAAAATAGAAAAAAAGGAGTGAAAATACCATGTCTGTTGTTTCTGCCTGCATATATAAATTGTGTTCATCCTGAGCCAGTTTCTCTCTCATAGAAGATTCTTGATTCTTGGTTAAATAATTGTGTTAACCAGCCAGTTATTGCAGAACGGGCCTTGATTGGTTTAACGGGTCAATTACAGTCGGTCTAATTCAACTTTTTAAAGTATTGGGGCAATTTAATGAAGTATATACTTCTTGTTTTTTTGTGATGTCTGAGCTTAAAAAGCATTCCAATGAGACTGAAAGTGTGTTTTGAGTGAAGGCTCCAACTGACAACAGAGGTAGAGGACAAAATGATTCCTTGTCCACATTTTCCACATGAACAATCTCTCTCCCCTGTGTGAGAACACAAAGAACTCATGTGAGTGAAACTTTTTCCACATCTGACAAGAAAAAGGCCTCTCACCTTTGTGGGTTTTGTAATGCTTTTTCAACTGACTTTTCTTCTTCCAAGACTTTCCACAAACGTCACATTTGAATGACCCTTTCTTAGTGTCAGTATGAGACTGACTCTCTGACCCAGTGGAGCTGCTTCCTTCCTGGTCTTTGGTCTGAACTACAGGAGAGATATGAAAGGAAAGCTGCTCAGTTCTTGGTTCTCCTTCATGTTCCTGAAGGGTAAAGGTCTCCATTAGAGCAACAGACTGCTTCTGGACAAGCTGCTCTCCCTCCTGACTGCTGCAGACATCCTCCTGATCCCTTCTAGTTGGTAAATGTTCAGGATCCTGCTGTTCATGTTTAAGCCTTGAAGAATCTGGCCTTTTATTTTCTTCTTTAATCAGTGAATGTCCTGGTTCTCCCTGTTCTTCAATCAGAGGAGGATCTGCTTCCATCTGTTCCTCTTCAGACCACTGAGGTTCTGCTTCCTCCTGGTCTTGACTGGACCTTCTCCTCTGGTTGCAGAGCTGTTGACAGGAAGAAGTTGGTAAATGTTCAGGATCCTGTTGTTCATGTTCAAGCTTTGAAGAATCATGTTTTTCCTTTACTTCTTCAATCAGTGGTTCCTGTTCTCTTTGTTCCTCTTTAATCGATGAAGACTCGGGCTCCACATTTTCTACTTTAACCGGCAGAGGATCCGGTTTTTCAACTTCCTCTTTAATCAGTAGAGGTTCTGGTTCCATCTGTTCCTCTTTAATCCATGAAGGTCCTGGTTCTCCCTGTTCTTCAGTCAGCCAAAGTTCTGGTTCTTCCATTTCCTCTTTAATCCATGAAGGTCCTGATACCCCCTCTTCTTCAGTCAGAGGAGGATCTGGTTCCATCTGTTCCTCTTTAACCCATAAAAACTCAGGCTCCATATTTTCTTCTTTAATCAGCAGAGGATCTGGTTCCTCAATTTCCTCTTTAATAAGTAGAGGTTCTGGTTCCCTCTCTTCTTCAGTCAGAGAAGGATCTGGTTCCATCTGTTCCTCTACAGACCACTGATGTTCTGCTTCCTCCTGGTCATGACTGGACCTTCTCCTCTGGTTGCGGAGCTGTTGGATGGCAGAAGCTTCCTCCTCCATGGAGACATGTGGCTTGTGGAGGTCTGTGGGGACAAAGAAAGAGATCATTAATATAATTTAACTGATGACTGTCTCAGGCAGCAGCCTGGTTGTTCCTGGAGATCCTGGACTGTAAGCGTCAAACGGTTCACCTAAAATTAGTTTGTTAAAACAACTGGAAGGGTGAGAGACAAGGCTATCTCACCCGTTAAGGTAGGAATGCCAACAACAAACCTTTGGATCAATCCAATAATGTCCCATTGTGGCTCCTAGCTCCTGCTCTTAGCGCCTGTTCCTGTAACGACTCCATTGCGTGGAGGCGATTGGGTATTCCGTCATGCCCGCTGACAGGGGGGGACTAACGGGTCAATTGTCCCAGGCCCAAGACAGAGGGGAGGCCCAAAACGGACACTGACCATTAAAATACATGCAGAAGTAATTTTTCAGAAAATATGTTTTCTTTAAATAAGGGGCCCTTAGAACTCCCCCCACCCCAACATAAAATGGTTTGACCATTAAGACAACGGCTGGCTGCAACTTTGAAAGTTCGTTCAGCTGAAAACTAAGAATCACAGGTGCACAGAAAATAAAAGAGAAAAAGAGAAGATGACACCAAAGGCTTGAGGAATTTTATGAGTAAATATTTTTTTAAAACTGAGGAGGAGTTAGTAAATTACATACCTATATCTAATCTTCTTTTCTTATCTAAAATTCTTGAGAAAGTAGTTGCTAATCAACTATGTGAACATTTACAAATTAATGACCTACTTGAGGAGTTTCAGTCAGGCTTCAGAGCTCATCATAGCACTGAAACAGCTCTGGTGAAGGTCACTAATGATATTCTCATGGCCTCAGATAATGGACTTGTGTCTATACTTGTCCTGTTAGATCTCAGTGCTGCGTTTGATACAGTTGATCACAATATTCTCCTACAAAGACTTGAGCATACTGTAGGGATTAAGGGAAAAGCATTAGGCTGGTTTAAGTCTGATCTGTCAGACAGATTCCAGTTTGTTCATGTTTGTTCATGTCAAACTCAAAGGTCACCTGTGGAGTACCACAGGGTTCAGTCCTTGGACCAATTCTCTTTACTATATATATGCTTCCGATCGGCAAAATGATCAGACAGCATGGGATTAATTTCCACTGTTATGCTGATGACACTCAGCTATATTTATCCATAAATCCTGATTAATCCAATGAATTACTTTGACTGCAGTCATGTCTTGATGACATCAAAAGCTGGATGACTTTAAATTTCCTGCACCTAAATTCTGACAAGACAGAAGTTGTAATCTTTGGGCCAGAGTCCTCAAAAAATAAACTTCTTAATCAATCACTTAATCTGGATGGCATTAACTTGGCCTCTGGTAATGAAGAGGTTTTATTTTTGACCAAGACATGTCATTTAAACCCCATATTCAACAGGTTTCCAGAGTTTCCTTTTTTCACCTCAGGAATATCGCCAAATTAGAAACATTCTGTCTAGGGGTGATGCTGGAAAAACTAGTCCATGCATTTGTTACTTCAAGGATGGACTATTGTAATTCTTTACTATCAGGAATTCCACAAAATGCAGTTCAAAGTCTTCAGCTGATCCAAAATGCTGCAGCAAGAGTTCTGATGAAAATCAACAAGCGGGATCATATTTCTCCAATTTTAGCTTCCCTTCATTGGCTTCCTGTTAAATCAAGAATGGAATTTAAAATTCTTCTTCTAACTTATAAAGCCCTTAATAATCAAGCTCCATCATATATCAGAGCTCTGATTACCCCGTATGTTCCTAACAGAGCACTTCGCTCTCAGACTGCAGGTCTGCTGGTGGTTCCTAGAGTCTCTAAAAGTAGAATGGGAGGCAGATCCTTTAGCTATCAGGCTCCTCTCCTGTGGAACCAACTCCCAGTTTTGGTCCGTGAGGCAGACACCCCGTCTATTTTTAAGACTAATCTTAAAACTTTCCTTTTTGACAAAGCTTATAGTTAGAGTGGCTCATGTTACTCTGAGCTACCTTTATAGTTATGCTGCTATAGGCTTAGGCTACTGGAGGACATCAGGGTCTATTTTTCTCACTCTACGGATTTCTACTGTTCTCCAGTTTTGCATTACATTGAAATGACTGTTGTCATTTCAGCTTTTAACTTTTAGTTCTCTCTCTTTTTTCTTCATTACGGAGCCCCTCTGGTGACATGGGCAGAATTTTTTTTTTAAGATGTTAAGTCTCGGCCACGACTTACTAATGCGTGGCCACACTTAGTAAGTCGTGGCCACATTATATATATATATATATATATATATATATATATATATATATATATATATATATATATATATATATATATATATATATATATATATATATACATACACACAGGTTTCACGTGGCTCTTATTTTGAAATTCCACATCACATTTGGATGAAAGTTGTTGATGAAAGTTGTTATAGTATTCGCCCAAAACGTCCAATTCTGTAGCAACATTTACAACAAAACAGGTCAAATAGACTGAATGTAGAGATTTTTAAATGCCTCCATTTTTAAATCACAAATCATGTATATGGACTTTGATGAATAACTTCTGGAGATCATCTGTTATCTGTAAATTGAAGTAGTCAGCTGTAAAAGAAATCAGTTGTTTGAGTATTTTTTAGGCTAAAGAGTGTCACATAAAATGTCACAAAGCATAGAAATATATTTCATATAACTGATGTAAATATGTGTAAAAACAAGTGGTCGATACACCGCAAACATGCTGCTTTTATTTTGAAAAGTAACTCAGCCGTCTCTGCAGTAATCCTTAGCGTGACCAATAAAAACAACTGAGGGCTCACTTGACCACAGTCCTGAATTCAAGCACAATGCCTGTTTATTAGAAGGAAACCTATAAACAGAATGTCAAAGAACCGAGTCTTTTGACCCACATGCAAAACACACTGAGGAGGCAGAGATCCGAGGTTTTAAGAGTTTTAATAAATATAAAGCTCAAGACCTGTTGTGAGTTCTCCGGACGTCTGGTAACAGCGGGAGGTGGTAATCGCGGTATTATAATTGATTCGCCGGGGGAGTGATCGGCTGCTGCGGGGCACCAAAGACTGAAAAGCTGCTGTTGCCTGGACCAGGGGCGGAGGCTGCCAAGCGGATCGTCGGTTCTAGGTGGATTCTGGTGATCATAGAGGGTGCGGTAGCTGACAGATGGCAGCGTCCGAGGGGGCGGGGCAGGGTCCGGTCACTCGTGCAGCGGGGGCGGCAGCATGGAGGCTGTCAGCTGATCGGCGCTCTGTAGACGCCGAGACTTGCCAGGATGATCGGGACTTTCTGAGGTTTTCTTCCTAAGCAGCGGGCCGAAACAGGGGGACAGAAATTAGGCGCTTTCCAAGGCGTAGAAAGACTCTGGCCTACTGAGTCCTACCACTTAAGGCTGACACTTTGGCTATGAGGTGCTGACAGCAGCCTGTTTAAGAACCGTCCCCGCTGATGACGGAATGCAGATCACCTGCGAGAGGCACCTCCCTGCCTGTCAGCCGCCACCTGCGGAGAAGGGAGAGGAAAAAAGGCAGCGCCCAGCCCATGTACGCCTGCAGCACCCTGACACAGAATAGGAAGCTTTTTAGACTGGATCTGGTTAGCAGAACTGTTTTCAGATCCAGCGTGCAGCCATGACTGGTTCTGAATGAGGGATTTATCTGGCAGCCGCTCTCCCTACTTCCCTCTTGTGTGTGCGGTAGTGGACGGTACCGGCTTACTTTCACCACTGGTTAAAACCAAAATTATTTATAACTGATCGCTCTTCCTGCTGCTCTGTTAACATGAACTGCAGCAGGAATTATTACTGATGGCCACAAGCTGTGAAACAAGCTTAAACAGCTCCGCAGAAGGCGGAGTTTAGAGCTCTGTTAGCGTGAGCAGGTGAAGTCAGTGAAATGCGCATGTTACACGGTCAATGCCTGTAAGATGAGAGGTTTGCTTATTACCACTCTGTGTTTAATTGCAAGAGTTTGCAGGATGTCAAATAGTTTGTTCCAAGGTTGAAATACAATGAAATCAAGTCTATGTTCTCTATATTCCTTGAATGTATGCTACACCACCATAAAGGAGCTCCCTCACTAATAACTTGTGGCCACAACTTATCTATCTTGTGGCCACGCCTCAGTAAGTTGTGGCCACGACTTACTAAGGCGTGGCCACAACTTAACATCTTCAAAAAAAAATTCTGCCCATCTCACCAGAGGGGCTCCGTAACTTTCAGTACAACTTAAATAATAAAATATCTTGCTGACAAACATTA
>NW_023397066.1:973295-1005795 GCF_011125445.2 Fundulus heteroclitus | reverse complement strand
AGTAAGAGTTGTAGTATGAACTAGATGAAGTGAACTATGTATTCTACAAGTTTGGTGGCACTACAATGATCTATACTGTACTTATTGGCTATTATATACTTGTAATAACAAAGAAAAAATGTCAAAAAATAAAGTTAAGCACATTTTCTTAAAGTAAGAGTTGTAGTATGAACTAGATGAGGTTATCTATGTGTATGACGAGTTTGGTAGCACTACAATAATCTATACTGTACTTATTGGCTATTATATGCTTGTAATAACAATAAAAAATGTTAAAAAAAATAAAGTTTAGCGTATTTTCCCAAAGTAAGAGTTGTAGTATGAACTAGATGAGGTTATCTATGTATACTACAAGTTTGGTGGCACTACAATGATCTATACTGTACCTATTGGCTATTATATGCTTGTAATAACAATTAAACAATCTTAGAAAATTTAATTTAGCACATTTTCCCAAAGTAAGAGTTGTAGTATAAACTAGATGAGGTTATCTATGTGTATGATGAGTTTGGTGGCACTACAATGATATAAGGTGTAGTCATTGCTCATTTTATACTTATTCTAATAATAAAAAAGAGGTGCCATTTGTCATTCAGGCTTTGGGAAATTCCTCAAAAAATGTATTATTTTCAAATCCAATAAATGTGGTATGATATACATGAGATCAGATACATATAAAATTAATTCGATAATAATCCACCTCTCCTTGGTGACGCTGTTGAATATTTCTCTATGATTATGTTTCTGGTGTAGCAACTTGCACACGGTCCCTAAGCATCTGCGGAGCAGCGAGCTCTGCATTGAGACCAATGTAATTCTCCCAGCGCGGTGGGAGACTCGTTTTGAGGAAACTACGGTTGTAGCTGACTGTCTGCCTTGCTGTGGTTACAGAGAGATGTCTGTTTTGTAGAATAAATCATCCGCCGATGAGTTATTGATCCGGAAAAGCCGAATCTGTGAATATCTTTCTAACTTTACCCAAGTTTGTAGGCTTTTATTGCTTGGGGATTTTAAATCAAATCTTCTGAGTAAAAAGGATTTGTTTTCATCAAAACCAGCCGACAGGAGAAGGTCTGCATCGAAGCAGCATGGAAAATTGGTGTTATTAAAACATGATTAAGTACTTCATTGTAGCATGAAAAAATGAAATATGTGAATAAAAATGTTAAAGGCATTACAAACTACTAGGAAGTACAAACTCTGTGAAGCAGAAGTTGGTGAGACCTTCCTAGAGCTACTTTCAGCAGATTTTGCCCTCAGCTTTGGAAAGTGGGTCCTTTTCAGCTCAATCCAGAGTCCACTGAGGAAGCAAAACAAACTGGTTCAGCATAGACAGATTTATTCACTTTGGCATCTGTTTTAAGCAGAAGTGAGAGACTAATTGATTTGGCTGGTATTTTTCCTTGCCAGTCTTGTCCTCTATACGGTGAGAGATTTCCCTCTTTTGCTGTCTCAACAAAACCACAGGAACTGAGTTTCAGAGAGGCACATATTTACACAGCTTGTGGGTCTGTGGGGGCCCCATGAGGCCCCATGAGGCCCCATGCCCGGCGGGCTTGTGCGGGGGGACTCTCTCTCCTTGAGAGTCCCAGGAAGGAGTGAAGTGAAGACTGAGGGGTTGTCCTGTGGGAGTAAAGTTTTATAGGTTTTTCTAGGTCCTTTGTGCCTGTGAAAGTCCCAAACTTCTGTTGCTCCCAATCCAATCTGATTTTATTTTTCTCATCATGGCTCAATGGCACTAAAATGGATATGAGAATGATTTATCTGTTTATTTTAATAATTATTTTAGTCACTTTCAGGTGTTTAATTGGCTGCTTCTTATTTCAGAAGGCTCATTTATTCTAAGTTTCCATGGTTATAAAACCGTTGTTATAAAACTTGCTAAAGAAAAACTTGTTTCCAGTCACTGATTTCACTTTAGGGTGATAGCAGAAAAATCCTTTGATGTTGCTCACCAAAGGTCATCAAGACCTGACGTGGAACTTCAAAATAAAGGCTTCTCAAAATCATTTTCTAGCCACTTTTATGCAATGAGTCGACAATCGCTTGCTCTCCTCCAGTCAAGGCAGTGACACAAAAAGTTGAACAATGTTCATCTTTTGTCACCTTCACATGACACTACAGCCATTTATCTGGTTCATCCGTGAGGTGCGCCCTTAAAGTGATGATATTCTCCAGACTGTTTCCTTGTCTATAATATAGGATGAGACTAGTTTTATTTTTCTTTTGTAGAAAAAAAAAAAAGAGATTTCAGTAAATTCCAGAAACATCTCATGACTCTTCATCATTGTCGGTCACATACTGCTTTAAAAACATTGCAGACCCTCCAGTTTCATAATCAATAAAATTTCTGGGAAGCAAGTGATTCAACAGCGCGATTTGATACGCTATTGTCGCTGTGTCGTCCCGTGAGTTTGGTCTTCACCGCAATGAAAGCCATTATGCGCTCTACACACGGGGAGCATAGCCTTGGCTTATACATTTATCTCATGCATCATCATCACCAATATGAACACTATAAAATTAATAGAAAATGAGCCGAATTTTATCCTTTGGTTCTCAACTAGAAGAATTTTATTGAAAAAGGACTCAATAAAAAATGTAAACATGAATGCAAAAATTTATTTGACATCTATTGAAAATAGAAATAAGCATTTGAATCAACCTGCTGTACCAGACCCTATTTGACCCAAGGCTAGTCGTTGTAATCAAATTTAATTATTGCAGCCAACAGTTAAATGGATAAATCTGAAAGGCCTCAGCAAAACTGACACCCTCACATCCTACTCTAGAGATTTTACACACGCTAGCTGAGAATAAATGTTAAACAAGCTTACTAGAGAGTACAGAATTTAAAATAAAAAAAATATTTTAAACAAAAAAATATAAGACCTACACGGCTCCTCAAGATATAAGACACTTGGAAATAACCAAAAACCTTTTAAAGGATGGAAGGACACTTACCAAAAGAAAAACATTTTATCACATTAAAAAATGTGATAAAAAAAGGACAAACATCAAGATTTAAAAGAACAGATACAAAAATCTGAAGGTTATAAAATAAAGCTTTTGCTGCAGCTGCTTCTAAAAAGCTGAGATAAAAAAGGCTAATAAACACTGGACCGGCTGTCCACAATTATTCTTGTAATTTTTTTTTTTTTTTTAATTCCTACCAGTAACGTACAATTAGGAATTAAAACAATGAACGAGTTTGCTAACATAAACTCTCAGAACACAAAACATCTCCAGTTAACTGAAAAAAATATCAGTTAATTATTTAGTCTTTGCACGTGTAAATATATCTCAGGTGAAATAACTGACTGTAAAACATGTATAATCTAAAAAAAACTGAATAAATCTTTAAAGTACTTCTTGATTCTGAGATCGACCAACTCGGAAATGCATGCATTAGTGACCATATTTTCAAAAAATTTGGCATTAAGATCGTGATTGCGCCGTTAAAGGTTTTTTTAACGACTAAAAATTGTCCCTCGGCGACCGCTAGGCTGAAAAATCCACAACTTGGGTCACATGGTACGATGACGTAGTTCGTTGGCGAAGCTCAAGCTACGCTGCATAGATTACAATGAAGTACACAACAACAAGTTGAGGTGGCGATTCACAAAGTGATGATTTTAACACGAAGGACAGTGCAAGCGTCTGTCACCATTCGGGTAAGTCTGACAAAAACCTTTTAGGAGAATAAACGAAATGGGTTGCTGGTGTAGAATATGAATCGGGGCTTATAATAGCGGTTCAGGCTGACAGTTGGGATGTAAACACGGAAACAACTCGTCCAAGCTTGATTGCCTGGCATCGTTTATGATGGCTGAAATCCGCCAAAACGGCACATAAAAGAAAAAGATGTACATTCAGCCCAAACCACAGTGTCTCAGCATTATGTGTTCAGTTTGTTTGGTGTTATTTTAAACGCCAAGACAATCGGTCTTTTTCCAAATTTTGTCACTTAAGCCTGACAAATAAAAGTAAGCCACCAAACACAGTATTCCAACACGTAGTGTGTATTTACGATTTTCCATTGCTGAAATAAGAGGATGGAAACTGGCTGATAGCAGGGCACAAAAATTAAGACTTCCTGAAAAGACGAGTGTAGACTTCCTGGTAAATCCCGTTGTAATGTAAACAACTGCCAATTAAACTGAATGTTACAATCTTGACATGATTATATGAGTTGTTTTACCGAGGAACCGATCAGAAGTGCCGTGAAACCCCGCATCTCTGGCTGCAGCTCCCGACACAGAGGGGAACAGATTTTCACAGGGGAGCTGAATTTCGCACACCGGGACTTTTCAGGTTGGGAAATGTGTGTAAAGAGACATTATCCTTGTTGGTATTTGACCAACCATAACCCGCACACTTTTTAGCCATGTTTAATCCGTCTATTTGTTTTTGAGAAAGCGAGTTTGCAACCAGGAAGTATCTTGTTACCATGTCAACAGATCAACGCTTGCCTACGAATTACGTCATCGGTCACCCAACATTTTTTTATGAGCCTTCAGCTAAAAAGTCTTAAAAATCCACTTTTTCATCAAATTTTTTATTTTTTTTTTCCTCGGGTCATAGTAATATGTGAACTTTCTAACATTTAGCAACTTGTATGATCTCAGAATCAAGAAGTACTTTGAGGCAGACTTTTAAGTTTATAGAACAGACGAGACTCCACACCAGCAGGTGGCAGCAGAGGGTCTCTAGTGGAAAACTACTAGGAAGAATTTTAATATTTGTACTGGGAAATCTTTGTCAATTCTCATTTCATGTGAAGATTCAAACTGCCACCTTGAGCAAAGCTTGGTACACATATTTCTCATGAAAAAAGCCTCCCGCCTATGTGAGTTTTCTTGTGAGTATTTAAATTGGTTAGTTGAGCGAAACTTTTTCCACATGTCTGACAAGAAAAAGGTCTTTCACCTGTGTGGATTCTCATGTGACAATTTAAACTGGCTAGTTGAGTGAAACCTTTTCCGCATGTCTGACAAGAAAAAGGCCTCTCACCTGTGTGGATTCTTAAGTGAATTTTTAAATGACTGTTACAAGTGAAACTTTTTCCACATGTCTGACAAGAAAAAGGCCTCTCACCTGTGTGGATTTTCATGTGATTTTTTAAATGACTGTTACAAGTGAAACTTTTTCCACATGTCTGACAAGAAAAAGGCCTCTCACCTGTGTGGATTCTCATGTGAAAATTTAAACTGGCTAGTTGAGTGAAACCTTTTCCGCAGGTCTGACAAGAAAAAGGCCTCTCACCTGTGTGGATTCTCATGTGAAGTTTTAAATGACTAACTCGAATGAAACCTTTTCCGCATGTCTGACAAGAAAATGCCCTCTCACCTGTGTGGGTTGTGTAATGCTTTTTCAATTGACTCTTGTACTTCAAAGACTTCCCACAAACATCACATTTTAAAGACATTTTCTTAGTCTCACTCCAAGACTGTCTCTCTGACCCAGTGGAGCTCCTTCCTTCCTGGTCTTTGGTCTGAACTACAGGAGAGATATGAAAGGAAAGCTGCTCAGTTGTTGGTTCTCCTCTTTCCTGAAGGGTAAAGGTCTCCATTAGAGCAACAGACTGCTTCTGGACAAGCTGCTCTCCCCCCTGACAGCTGCAGACATCCTTCTCCTCCTCCTCCTGTCTAGTTGCTAAATTTTCTGGATCCTGCTGTTCATGTTTAAGCCTAGAAGAATCTGGTCTGTCCTTTTCTTCCTCAATCAGTGGAACTTCTGGGTCCTCTTGGTCTTTAATTAGTGGGTTCTGTTGCCTTTGTTCCTCATTAAACCATGAAGACTCAGGCTCCACATTTTCTTCTTTAATCAGGGGAAGTTCTGGTTCCTCCTTTTCTTCTTTAATCAGTGGAGGATCTGGTTCCATCTGTTCCTCCTCAGACCACTCAGGTTCTGCTTCCTCCTGGTCATGACTGGACCTTCTCCACTGGTTGCAGAGCTGTTGGATGGAAGAAGCTTCCTCCTCCATGGAGACAGGTGGCTTGTGGAGGTCTGTGGGGAAAAAGAAAGAGATCATTAATATAATTCAACTGATGACTGTCTCGTGCATCAGCCTGCTTGTTCCTGGACAGCAGGGATCACACAGTTCATCAAAAATTTAACTGTGGGTGGATGTTAGCACTTTTCAAACAAACAGGTGCCTGACCAGAAGCTAAAGAGGCATTTACTATGTCAAGCACACAAAGACCAAGGCACTGAAAAACACACAAACAAGTACGCTGGAATAAAGTCCAGAGTTAACTAACATGTCGACTATAGCCAGAAAGACATAAGCAGATTTCTTTATTAATAAAATAAACACAATAGTGTTGTTCAGAAGAACGGTGAGACATGAAAAAAGGAAATATTTTATGGTGCCTCATGGCTACGCTAATGCTGCTAGCATCAGTGTACAAAGGAATGTGTTCTGGTGGGAATCCAGTGATGGATCACTGAGCTGCTGGACAGTCTAAGGTGTAACCTGGTGACACTGGATGGACATAAACATGGTGTCCCAGAGATGCTTTGGTGGGTTTAGGTAGGGGAGGATGGAGGCCAGGATATGGTTTGATTTCTTCATCCTCCATGAACTACCTGTATACTCTTGAAGTATAACAGCAGGCATCAACACCAGGGGGGTTCACTGTATAAAGATTTGCTCCTTGAATACAATTGCTCTCTTTTCCCGCTGCTACGTTGGAGCAGCATAGGGGAGAACACTGTCTTCCTGCTCTGGATCCACAGGCTGGATGGGAGGCTGACCATCTGGTGACCTGGTGCAGGGAGAACCTGGAGCTCAACGCTGTAAAAACAGTGGAGATGGTTGTGGACTTCAGGAAGAACTCAGCCCCAGCTACCCCCATCACCCTCTGTGACTCCACCATCGAAACTGTGGAGTCTTTCCGCTTCCTGGGAACTATCATCTCCCAGGACCTAAAGTGGGAGCTGAACATCAACTCCCTCACCAAGAAAGCCCAGCAGAGGATTTACTTCCCGCGGCAGCTGAAGAAATTCAACCTGCCAAGGACAATGATGGTGCAGTTCTACTCCTCCATCGCTGAGTCCATCCTCACCTCCTCCATCACCATCTGGTACGCTGGTGTCACCGCTAAGGACAAGAGCAGACTGCAGCGTGTCATCCGGTCTGCAGAGAAGGTGATTGGGAAAGTTGGGATTTTTCTTCAATAGCTTCCAGGTCATGTGACTCACTGACTCCAAATCTGTCTCAAATTGTTCTACTACTTTAGCCAGATGAGGGACAGCCTTGATGTTCTTGAAACAAAGTACAGTTTTATTGGCAACATATAACTGTAAAGTATTTATTTTGAACATTGTTGAACTGAATACAAAGTTTGCATATTAGTTGCACAATGGACAGTTCCAGCTGCCTTTCTTTGCATTTTCATATTCTGTGCTCTTTATGTCAAGGCACAGGGAATGGTACCATCTGTCCCAGTTGTCGCACTGGATCTGTTAAAATACAAAAACAAAGATACCTGTTCAGTTGTATAGTAACAGTACACGCTCCACTCCTGCCACAGAGTAGGGTGTTTATTTGCTTGTCATCTATAAATTACAACTTTAACACTACCTGAGGTTTTTCCATATTTATTTTTATATTTATGCTTCAAATTTACATTGTGTAAACATTTTGACACACACACTGTTCAAAATAAATACTTTACAGTTATATGTTGTCGATAAACCTGTCCTTTGTTTCAGCAACATGAAGGCTGTGCCTCATCTTGCTAAAGTAGTAGAACAATTTCACACAGATTTAGAGTCAATGGATCACATGACCTGGAAGCTATTGAAGAAAAATCCTAACTTTTGTCTTTAAAAATACCTTAAAGACAAAGAAAACTGGCCGAAACTACAGAGGGGTGTCCCAAGACAAGTGAAACAACAACAGGCTGTTCTCACAACAAATGATAGGAGTAAACCTGCTGGAAATGTTGGA
Organism: Fundulus heteroclitus; assembly: GCF_011125445.2. Taxonomy (NCBI): domain Eukaryota; kingdom Metazoa; phylum Chordata; class Actinopteri; order Cyprinodontiformes; family Fundulidae; genus Fundulus; species Fundulus heteroclitus. Next base: position 997,838 of record NW_023397066.1, on the reverse strand, counting down.
ATTCCATTACGAAACAGATTCGCTCCGCTCCAAGATGTGACCCAGGAGGATCACAACAATAATCAAAGGTATGTCAACAACCTTCACTCTAAGCTACCAGAGAAAAAACACGCCACAGGGCCAAGGACCCTGATATTATGCAATGGATCTGTAAGTGGGATTAAATATTTGTGTGGCCTGGTGTCTGATGTATCAGACATCCTTCCAAAGATCATGAAAAAACGCCCGACCTTGGAAAAACTTATAATACAAGCTGAAGCCCAGGGCGATGCCACCCGCAGAAAATCAGAAGTATTGAAAGAGGATTACATTCGTCTGCTAAATCTAGTTGATGGCAAAAATGTCAAGGTGTTTCTCAGCGGCCCTTAAGCACCCGTTAATTGTGGAGATGAGATTTTTTCCAGAGTTCTGATGCTTAACAAATGGCTGAAAAAAAACATGCAAATAAACAACTGTCACCTTCATAGACAACTTTAACATCTTCTGGGAAAGAAGACATCTGTTCAACAGAGATGGCTTCTCTCTAAATAGGTCAGGTGCAAAACGGCTGATTTCAAACATCTTCTATTCTGTGAACCATGCACCATCAGCTTTGTCCCAAAACAAAGCTCAACCAGTGCTAAAACAAATGATAAGCCCAGTACAGCCCGAACAAGCCAAGATAAAGATGGCCAGAAAGATGACACAGAAAGAGGCTACGTCAGAATTACAGGAGGATTCCCAGATCTCAAACGGAGGACACAGAGAGGACTCCCCTTTATCTTCCAAAGAGAACCAAAAACCTACATCCTCACGAACACCGATCTCCCCCTCTTCTCCACAAAGCCCAGATGTTCCTTTTCTGGAATTTTCTCACATGAACAAAGGTTTTAAGATTGGCCTACAGCTGACATCCTCTCCACATAGCCTTCCTGACAACCGCAGCTCTGTGACTAAACCAGCATTTTCCAAAGGCCTCAGAGCCTCAGATCCTCCTCCTCCTCTACGTATCACAGAACATTCAGGTGCTGAGGACCTCCAGATTACTTCGCTGTGCTACAGATCAGGCCCTGGCCGCACGTTTATCAGACATGACAGTTTCCAGCATCAGCCTGGGCCTCTTGTCAGAGATTATGGAATATCTGTGATGATACGTGGCAGAAATAAGAAAAACAAAAGCTTAACAAACAGGACCAAACACTTAAAAGTCATAAACTGTCAGATGCAACCTGTCACAGAGACATCAACCACTAAGTCATATAAACTGGGTTTATTAAACATTAGATCTCTGTCAGGAAAATCCCTTTTAATTAATGACTACATTATTGACAATAATCTTGATGTAATGTTTTTAACAGAAACATGGTTACATGAATCTAACGAAGCAGCTATTCTATTAGAGACAACTCCTCCCAACTACAATTTTCTTTGTGAGAGCAGACAGCAAAGGAAAGGTGGAGGAGTGGCAACATTGTTTAGTGATTCACTAAAGTGTAAAAAGGTGTTTTTGTGAAAATTTGACTCTTTTGAACATTTGGCTCTCCAAGTAAAGAGCCCGGTATGAACTATGTTTCTGAATGTTTACAGGCCTCCTAAGTCCACATCAAACTTTTTTAATGATTTTAGTGACCTCCTGTCTGTGATATGTGTTGATTATGACTGTTTAATTATTGTGGGAGACTTCAACTTTCACGTTGACCACCCTGAAGACAGAAGTGCAAAAGAACTGTGTGACACACTTAGAAACTTTGGTTTAACTCAACACGTTAAACAGCCAACACACAAACAGGGACATATTTTAGACCTGATCATCACTAAAGGTCTAAAAATTTCACAGGTCAATGTATCTGATGTTGCCCTATCTGATCACTTTTCTGTTACCTTTGAAAGCATAATTACCAGTGACTCATTTAGCCACAGGGACATTGTAAGAAAACGCACCTTTAAGGACAATGCCACGGAAACTTTTATTCAAGCTTACTCTGCTACTTCAACCTTGGGCTGCAACTCAGTAGATGAGCAAGTAGATAACTTTCATTCTAAAGTCTCAGACATCATTGGCTGCATTGCTCCAGTTAAAGTGAAAGTTCCTTGGAGAAATGCTCCAGCAGTTAGAAGTGAAAAAAGGGAATGTCGAAAAGCTGAACGCAGGTGGAGAAAGAATAGACTCCAGGTTCATTATGACATCTACAAAGAGAGACTTAACAGATATAACTTACAATTGAAAAATGCAAGAGAATCTTTCTTCTCTGAGATCATTAAGAAAAACATTAATAATGCTCGTGTCTTATTTTCCACAGTCGTCAGGTTAACAAATCCTCCTGTGTCCGTGGCTTCAGAACTCCACTCCACCAGGGCCTGCAATGAATTTGCTAACTTCTTTACTGAGAAAATCCTTAAGATCAGAGGATCAATTTGTACATCCATACTAAGTTCAGTACCAAAGTTGTCTCCAACTAAAATTGATCTTGACCAAATGTCCCAATTCAGCCAAATAAACCACAAAAGCTTAGAGCAGATCATTCAGCAGCTAAGTTCCTCCTCATGCTGCCTTGATGTTCTACCCACAGTTTTCCTTAAGAAAGTTTTACCTGTCATAGCGTCTGATTTGACTCAGATAATAAACACGTCCCTTCTGTCAGGTGTTTTCCCCCAGTCCCTAAAAACAGCAATTATCAAACCACTGCTTAAAAAGAACAAATTAGACAAACTTCTACTCCAGAACTACAGGCCCATCTCAAACCTCCTTTATCAGTAAGATTATTGAAAAAGCTGTGTTTCAACAATTAAACACCTTCTTAACAACAACCAGCCGCTTTGACGTTTTCCAGTCAGGTTTCCGTGCTCACCACAGTACAGAGACCGCCCTGATCAAGGTGTTTAATGACATCCATATAAATACAGACTGTGGAAGAACCACCGTGCTGGTACTATTGGACCTCAGTGCAGCATTTGATACTGTTGATCACTCCATCCTGTTAGAACGCCTGGAGAACTGGGTCGGCCTCTCTGGTACAGCTCTCCACTGGTTGTCCTACTTAAAGGACAGGGAATTTATTTGTTTTTTAAGGTAATTTTTAGGTAACTTTACATCAAAGATGACAAAAATCACATGTGGGGTTCCCCAAGGGTCCATCCTGGGTCCCCTCCTTTTCAATATCTACATGCTCCCTCTTGCTCAGATAATAAAAAAATAACATCATCAGCTACCATAACTATGCAGACGACACACAGCTCTACATCACCATGTCACCAGGTGACTATGAACCAGTTCAAGCACTGAGTAAATGCCTAGAAGAAATCAATACGTGGATGTGCCAAAATTTTCTTCAATTGAATAAAAACAAAACAGAAGTAATAATCTTTGGACCAATAGAGGAAAGATCAAAAGTTAGCACACAGCTTCAGTTGCTTCAGCTAAAAACCACTGATCAGGCCCGAAATCTGGGAGTAGTGATGGACTCAGACCTGAACCTCCAAAAGCATCTAAAGACAATTACAAGGTCGGCTTTCTATCACCTGAAGAACATTTCTAGGATTAAAGGACTGATGTCTCAGCAGAATCTGAAAAACTAATCCATGCGTTTATATTTAGTAGAATTGATCACTGCAACAGTGTTTTCACAGGTCTGCCTAAAAAGTGGATCAGACAGCTGCAGCTGATCCAGAACGCTGCTGCCCGCTCCTCACTAAGACTAAGAACGTAGAGAACATGGACCCGGTTCTGAAGTCCTTCCACTAAGACTAAGAACGTAGAGAACATGGACCCGGTTCTGAAGTCCTTCCATGGCTCCCTGTATCTCAGAGAATAGACTTTAAAATCCTTCTGTTAGTCTATAAATCCTTGAATTAGCACCTAAATACATCACAGACTTGTTATCAGTGCATCAACCATCCAGACCACTCAGGTCTTCTGGCTCCAGCCTGCTCTGCAGAACCAGAACCAGAACCAGACATGGAGAAGCAGCATTTAGTTCCTATGCTCCACTTATCTGGAACAAACTTCCAGAAAATTTTAAAATTGCTGAAAGCCTGAGTTCCTTTAAATCAAGATTAAAAACACATTTGTTTAGGATTGCCTTCGACTGTTCTAGTTAAATAGTTCTACTGAAACATCATTAGTTAATTTTTTTAGTCCAATTGTTTTTAATGTTCTATTTTTGTTTCTACACTTTAGTCCTACTTGCTTTTATTCTGTTTTATTTTGCTATATTTTAATCATGTAAAGCACTCTCTGTACTGAATTGTGCTATACAAATAAATTTGCCTTGCCTTGGCTAAAATTGTCAAAACAGCTTAAAATGGAATAAAAACAAGTGTGCCTTACAGATGTTATCTATTGGTATGATTTTATATTAGTTTCATCTTAACTGGTCATAAGATAAGGAATTTATAGATTTTTTTTTTCTCAAGACTGCTTGGTTCAAAGACTTGTTGACGGTCCCTAACTGCACCACTGCGTGTGGGAGGAGGGAGCAGCTGGGAGACGCTGGCCGAAATCGGCGTCCCTCAATCGGATCAACCGTGAGCCAGATCCCGCTGACTCCGCGGAGCTTGAATGTCCAACATCACCGCGGTTAGTTTCAGGTGTGAACGGAGCCTCAGAGATTGAAGTGTGGTTGGAAAGCTGAGAGCTCAGATTAGAAACTGATCAAACTGATTTATCAGACACTTTTTGTAGCTTCATACCGGTGCTGGAGAGTTTTATCTGGGGTCTCCAGCAGCTTTCCAGCCGTCTGGCGTCTTCCTCGTAGCGGACGATGGTTTTCTCAACCTCTGAGAAGATTTCTTCAGCAGCAGCAGTTAGTCGCTCTCTGATAAACTCTCTCAGATGCTGAACTGAAGACATTGTTGCTGAAACTACGCAGAGATTCAGCTGAGAAACGAAAACACAACCGTCTTCCTGCACAGTGATGCTAGAGCATTCTAGGTTTACTTCCGGGGAACGTCACTGAGACAAAGCAGCTGATTGGTCCATTTACCGCCCCCTGCTGGACTGGAGTGGATCTGGCCTCCAAGCGGTTTTGCAGGTCACTCCAGGGCTCAGTGGATTGAAGAAAAGAACTCTTTATATTTTTCAATCTTTAGTCCAAAAAGAAGATGACTTTGACTTAGACAACTTTATTTGTCATTTTGTATGCACAGAGTGCGTACAGAACGAAATTAAATGTAAACAATTTAAATGTAAACAATGTAAACAATGCAGGGCAAATAGACAGTGTGCGATCAACACACTGTGTTTAGATTCAGAGACTAATAATGATAATAAAATAATAAATAAAATAAAATAAATTAAAGAAATTAATAATGGTAGTGTTACTGAAGACCTGGATTTAATACATACAGCAGTTAGAAATTTTTATAGCAATCTTTATTGTTGCAAGTATTCGGAATCCAATTGCCGGTCTTTTTTGATGAAATTCAGGAATCTGTTGAAAAAATTAATCTTGATTTAAAAAAACTTATGGAAGATGACTTAAGAATTGAACATCTTGACGTGGCAATACAACAAATGGCAAAGGATAAATCTCCAGGCCTAGACGGGTTAACCACTGAATTTTATACTTTTTTTTGGCAAAGATTTACGAAAACTATTATTTGAGGTACTGCTGGAATGCATTTCTAACAATAATCTCTTTCCCACCATGAATCGGCGTTTGATTACTCTGATCCCCAAAGCCAACAAAGATCCTTTATCACTAGACAATTGGAAACCCATCACTCTTCTATGTACAGATTACAAAATTTTAGCTCTTTTTATGCCTTAAACAGCGGATTAGGAACAATTATTAATGAACGCCAATCAGCTTTTTATAGCTATTATAACAAATGGTTCAGTGCATTTTAATATTCTTAGTGGCGTTAAAAGTAATAGAATATTCTGATAGGATGTATGTTGCAAAACACTGCCACTCATACATTTTTATAATTTTTTATTACTATATACACAAACACGTTTAAACACAAACAAACTGCTTATTTTCTGCCATAATCTGGGACTCCTGACATTTCCATTCACATTGAAGCTTGCTGAATTTCGCATGTTGAGCTTCATTCTCCAACATGGAGCTAACTTGAACCTTTTTGGCTGCAAGACGAGCTTTTGCCTTTACACGCCCTTGAGAAACTTTGGAGCTGGTAATTGATGAACCACATGTACATGAGGAACATTTAGTAGAGATTTCTCCAAAAACAGACAAGATCATAAATCTCATTTGACAGTATAGTACAGGCATCTAGTTTCTGTACAATTTCTTTTATTTTTTTTTCCCAGTGTCCTGTCTAGCAATGTGGCAATAGGAATTGATGTGTCAATGCCAGATAGAGCTCGACAGATTTTGCTTTTACAAGTGGAGAGAACAGCTTTCGCCATAGTGCTCCACTTGATTTATGCTTGTAAATAGATTTATTGTGATTCCTGCAGGGAGAATTTCAAATTATATGGACATTACAATGGGAGAGTAAAGGAAGAACAAGAAGTGAGAGAGAAACAAAAAAAGAGTAGAGGTGAAAGAAAGAAGAGATAAAAGGGAGAGAATGATAAAACCTTCTTCGTCTGCTCCATCACCTGGAAAGAGAGATGCAAAAAGAACAGCACAACCAACAGACATAAAGCACAATACAATCGAATAACACCTAGATGCCATTGCTAAATCATATATATTATGTAAGCTGACATGTGTAATGTGATACCTGAAAAAAGAAAGTGAAAGAACATAAATAAATAAATAAATTATAATTTTACTGTATATAAGTGAACATTTAATACCTGGGACCCAGCACCTGTGGGAGTTTGTGAGAGTGCACTAGTTTAGGTGAAAATTATCCAGAAGGTGACCACCCCCCCCCCCCCCCCCCCCTTTGGTCAGTGTTGGATGTGAGTGTTATGTGGGAACGTGTGTACAGCGTCTTTTTTTTTTTTTTTTTTTTTTTTTTTTTTGTGTGGCGAGTGGGGCACAAGGGAGGGATGGGGTGAATGAGTTTTTTTTTTTTTTTTTTTTTTTTTTTTCCCAGGTATGGGTGTGGTCCGCTCCCTCTCCCAAGAACATCTCAAGTCTCCGATAGGTGTGGAGCCCATCCCCCCACGTCCTGCCCTCCTCCACTTCGTTGGCGGGCGCCTTGGCCCCCTGGCGCATTAGTTGGCTTCGGGTTTGGGGCGGGTTCCCGGGCGTGCGCCGGCCCACTCCTGGCGGCCTCTTCGCGGGGCCTGGCCCCCCGGGGGGCGGCCGGGGCCCTCGTCGCGGGGGCGGGGCGCCCCTGGGGCCTCTGGCCCTCAGGGCCCATGGCCGGGACCACTTCAGTGGGGCTGGCTGCCGGCGGAGCCCACGGGCTCGTCTCCGCGGCTCTTGAGGGCGTCGGCATTGCGGTGGCTGGGGGATTTCCTCGGGGTCGTCTCTGCTCCTTCCTTGGGGGGGGGGTTGCAGATATCCTGTGTCGGCCCCTCCTGGGCGACCTGCTCTAGGGGCCCCTTTGGGAGTCCGGGGTTACGGGTCCCCTGACGCCTGCCTCTGTGCTCGGGGAAGGTGGGTCTTTGGTTCTCCACAATCACTATCAAGCTATTTCTGGATAATCTTCACCTATACTAGTGCACTTTAACATCTCCCACAGGTGCTGGGTCCCAGGTATTAAGTGTTCACTTATATACAGTAATCTTATAATTTATTTATTTATTTATTTATGTTGTGTCACTTTCTTTTTTCAAATATCACATTACACATGTCAGCTTACATAATAATATATATGATTTAGCAATGGCATCTAGGTGTTATTCGATTGTATCTGTTGCTTTATGTCTGTTGGTTGTGCTGTTCTTTTTGTGTCTCTTTCCAGGTGATGGAGCAGACAGAGGACGTTTTATCATTCTCTTCCTTTTATCTCATCTTTCTTTCACCTCTACTCTTTTTTTTTTCTCTTTTCTTTCACTTTTTGTTCTTCCTTTACTCTCCCATTGTCATGTCCATATAATTTGAAATTCTCCTTGCAGGAATCATAATAAAGCTATTTACAAGCATAAATCAAGTGGAGCACTATGGCGAAAGCTGTTTGCTCCACTTGTAAAAGCAAAATCTGTCGAGCTCCATCTGGCATTGAGATATCAATTCCTATTGCCATAGTGCTAGACAGGACACTGGGAAAGAAAAAAAAAAAAAAAAAAAAAAAAAAAAAAAAAAAAAAAAAGAAAATTATCCAGAAGGAAATAGCTTGATAGTGATTGTGGAGAACCAAAGGCCCGCCTTCCCCAAGCACAGAGGCAGGAGTCAGGGTACCCATAATCCCGGACTCCCAAAGGTCGACACAGGATATCTGCAACCCCCCCTCCCCCAAGGAATCAGTAGAGACGACCCCGAGGAAATCCCCCAGCCACCGCAATGCCAACGCCCCCAAGAGCCGCGGGGACGAGCCCGTGGGCTCCGCCGGCAGCTAGCCCCGCTGAATTGGTCCCGGCCATGGGCCCTGGGGCGCCCCGCTCCCGCGACGGGGGCCCCGGCTGCCCCCCGGGGGGCCAGGCCCCACGAAGAAGCCGCCGGGAGTAGGCCGGCGCACGCCCGGGAACCCGCCCCAAACCTGAAGCCCACCAATGCGCCAGACGGCCAAGGCGCCTGCCAGCGCAGCGGAGGAGGGCAGGACGTGGAGTGATGGGCTCCGCACCTAGCGGAGACTTGAGATGTTCTTGGGAGAGGGAGCGGACCACACCCATACTTGGGGAAAAAAAAGGAAAATTCATTCACACCATCCCTCCCTTGTGCCCCACTCACCACACACAGATTAAAAAAAAAAAAAAAAAAGATGCTGTACACACATTCCCACATAACACTCGCATCCAACACTGACCAGAGAGGGGGGTCACCCCAAATCGACTATATGACTGCTTGTGCCCGACCCCCGGACCAGATGCCCCCCGGACCAGGCCAACACAACCCGTACGAGCCACCCAGCCAGAGCCCCCCTCACCTCCTAAAAACCTAATAAACCCCCTCCCTCCCCCACCTTACCCTAGCCACCCCTGCCCCCCGCCCCTCCTGGGGGGAGCGGAGGCGTCAGCCCCAGACCTGGCAAGCCGCTGACTACCCATTGCAGCCCCCCACCAAGACCCCATACACAGTTGCCTGCACCTCCTCCAGGCCCCAGACTGCACAATTTCTGGAGTATTTAAAGAATTACATTGAAGAAACTCATAATTCTGTTTCCTTTCTCAAGACTGTTTTGGACTTGCTGATTTATTTCATCCAGATTCTCCTGAGAGCAGAAAGCCTTTAATTTCTTCCTGGCTTCTCTGGCAATTTGTTTCCAGGAGGCATAAGATTAAAAAAAATGCTTTTATCTGTTTTGTAGCCTCTGCTTCTCTGGACTGCTCTCCCTTTTCAGTTAACTTTCCTGTGCGAGGACCTAAAACCAACTCTTGTCTGTGGCCGAGTAGGGGAGGTTGTGGCCGAGTAGTTAGAGCAGTGTGCTTGCACTCATAGAAGGATGCAAGTACCTGGTTTGATCCCTGGTCCCGGCACTGTGGGTCCCTGAGCAAGACCCTTAAACCCAGATTGCTCCCCGGGCGCTGCACATGGCAGCCCACTGCTCCCCTAGGGTGATGGGTTAAAAGCAGAGAACAGATTTTGTTGCTTTGTACTCGTGACAGTGCAATGACAATAGAGTTGAATTCTATTCTTCTATTCTGTTTCTATTCTATTCTGGCTTTTCTTCAGTGCACACATCTTTAGTAGAAAGTCCCTTTTCACATGGCAGTGACATCTTAACTCTAACACCATACAGTGAAATTAAACCCACATTCAAACTTAACATTTAGTTACAAATAAAAAGAAAACTATTCTAATAATTTCCTTATATCTTTATAAATTACGTACCTTATAGGTATTTCGGGGAATAATTTGACCAAACATAAGCCTTAAACCATTTAACTTCATAAATATCAACCAAGTGACGTAATTTCCAAGTTATTTCTACATTGTTTGATCAGTCAGTTTCTCACTCTGTCATCTGTCAGATTCAGTTTCTGACACAAACTTGAAGACAGGTTTTTTTTTGTTTGTTTGTTTTTTACAACCATCAAATACAACAGACGTGGTATCGACATCAGATGTACACAAACCTGAAAAACCTGAAGAAGCCGATCCAGGTTGTTTCCATACTTACAGAAAGGACAAAAGAACAAAAAAAAGAACAAAAAAAAAAACATTAGGGGTTTTCCATCAGTTTCAAAATGTTTATCATATTATACAGTTCTTCATCTTGTTCTTTGTCCATGAATTTTAGAGATAAGAGGCGGTGGCAGAGTTCCTTGTGAAAAGTGGGGAAAGATGGTTTGACTTTAAGAAAACGACATTTGTGAATGAAAGAACTTTTCAAACCTTTTCTTTTCTAAGAGTCCCAAAAATAATGTCTTTCAAAGAAAATTCAGGTAAGTTTGGAATTTTAGGGAAAAACCAGTAGTGCACATCATCCTATAAAGGTTTGCAATACACACATTCGTAGAAAAGATGATCAGTCGACTCAATATCACAGTCACAAAATAAACAAGAGTTATCATCACTAGAAAAGTCAAGTCTAAGGAATTCCTTAGAGGGGCAAACACCTGAAAATATTTTAAGGTGGACTTCCATGGGGTTTGGAGGAACTGGGAGATTTAAATAATTAGGCGCCTGCTTTGCATGTGCAAATGCATGGGCAGTGCCTATTACTATGCACCTAATAAGGGTTTTCACCGTTAATACAGCCACAACCGTAGGGTCTACCCCCACAAAATATATATCAAAACGTGCGTCTCGATGCCGTGAAGTGTGCTATTTGTATTTCACGCCATTTCGAGTTACCATGGCGACGTAAATAGCGAAAATCCATGCCAAAAAGTTTCATACAATATTGCCAGCATAAACCCATAGCTTGTCCTGTTCCCCAATCCGTTCCGAAATAAACACAGAAAAAATTACATCTCTAGCACTTCGTTCCAGAGTGCTGCTCGCCGCCATCTCTCACCCAATGCTCTTCAATGGCCAGGTATACAGTTATGGTCCGCCTAACGGCAAGTCTATATATGGCTTGGGTTTGGTCCATCGGGTAATTTGTGGGACTGGCACTCCAGAGGTCAAAGTATCAAAACCTGGTGTGGCAGGTTAAATATATTACATTTTCTAATACATGTCAAAAAGTGCCTCTTCATCCAGTCAGGTGCTCTTTTTGTATAAGCTGCCCTTTTGAGTTATCATGCCAACGTAATAAACAACAACCATGCAAAATCATATTATCTCCCTTTTTGAGGCACTTCCCAGTACAGGATTTGGACCAAACTAACAGTTTACCATCACCCGGTGATACTGAACACAACTATGTTAGCGCCTAATGGTTAGCATGTTGTTAACCGGAAGTAGCTCTAGGAAGGTCCTACCAACTTCTGCTTGACAGAGTCCGTACTTCACCTAGCAAATCTGGGCCATGTCGGATAAAGCATGTCTATTTTATGAGGTGTGAAGCATTCATTTTTAACCCCTTCTTGCCTCTGCTACATGCTGCATAAATGCTTCACAGAAACTAAAATCACACATTATACTCAGTATTTATGACGGTATGGTACGCACCACAACGCAGCTAATAATTTAGCAAGGCAAAATTGCTGGAAATATAATTATATATATTTCCAGCAAAAAACCCATAGCTTGTCCGAAAGTTTGGCTTCATATTAAGGAAAAGAAAGAAGGCAACAAGGCACTTTGCAATCATTGCATAGTGAGAATTACATCTGTGGGAGGAAACACATCCAACAGGCAGAAACACCTGCACACACAAAATGGCATACATTTTAATGAATGCAGTGTTTTTGATTCTTACCGGACAGTAGCTAAAGTTACGACCAGCATGGAAGGCAACTCTGGTGGTAAGTAGTTAGTTTTACATCACTGGCTGTGCTTAATGTGGTTTGTAGTAAATAATATGCCATTTCTGGAAATAAACCAATTTCCTACCTCTCTTTGGGGTTATTAAGGGAGTGTGCCTTTCTCGTTAATCCAGCCCTTCATTGCTAGCATGTTTAATTAGAGCTACTGGTAGCTGGAATTCTTACATGATTCTAGCCATTGCAATGGATGTAACGAAACATGCTACGAAGTTGCTCCGCAGTTCATGGACCGAGAGAAAGGTGACGCTCGTTTATTTAAATCAGGGGGAGATGAGTTTTTTTCCTGAAATTGTACATTGTACAGTTGTTTTATTAAACGGATGCCTTCTCCATTAGATTTAGATGACTGAGGTTATCTAAAGAGAGATTAATAAGCAACTGTCTCAAGAAACTTACATTTTCTTGTATTCTAGACAAATCATCTACTGCATTTAAAGTCTAAGTCTTGTACTAAAAAAATATCCTGAAAACCGTTGAATAACTTCCAGAACAAGGTAAACTTTGAAAATTTATGTATCAAAAGTGCTCAAATTAAGTTTAAATATGAAACCGATTATGGTATTCCGCATTTAGGTGCTGCCTCCGTTTACGATCGGCCATTTGCGACAAGTGTGACATCAGTTCAACAACACCTAGATCGCGCGAATCGAATTTGCGTAGAAACACACATTGTTTACATTGTACAACCGGTATGGCGAACCAGGATATATATGCATGTTTTCCGGGATCTTCTTTCACACACCAAATCTGCGGATCCACGTGTACTTTGAGCGAGCACTTATAAAAAATATCGCCAAACTAATTACAAGATAAAATGCCTTCTAGGTGCATAGTTGGTGGCTGTAGTGTCGCTTATAGGCCCAGTGCAGGCGCAAATTAAGCCGCCCGTGTGGATGCTGCAGCCGACCTCCGCTCGGAAGTTTGAATAGGATCGCTTTAAGGCCCATTCATACCCTACGTTTGGCTTACTCGTCCGTATTTATGTCCGTACGTTCTATCCGTTGACTCCTTCATACCTCCGTCCGTTGAGGTGCGCAATAGCCAATAATTCGTCATTGATCAAACATGGCGACGGTCCAAGACGTGATTTTGTTGTATTTGCTCCGTAAGTAAACTTTTTGTTTGTCCCTGTCCCCCGGGCACGGTAGTTGCGGACAAGCTCCGCAAGTCGTTCCTCGAATCCCGCCATTGTTTAAAACACAGAATTATAACCTTCTTCGTGATTTTGTTGACATTTTGTACTACAAACTCAATAGCGCCCCCACCTTTTCCGGTAGTATTGCTCCGTGTTGATCTGTTTCCTCCGTAATTGTAAGATCCCAATTTTCGTGTCAAAATACAGACGAAATTGACGGTTAGAACGTATGAAACACTCCACACGTATCCGTATCTGTCTTTTACGTGAGGTATGAATTGGCCTTTAAATGAGCCGCCCGGCGCCTCATTTAAAGGTAAGCGGCTAACGCTAGCTTCCCAATGAGAGAAGTGGGGAGGACTTCCAACTGCACTTTGTGAGGGGGGAGGGCAGGCAGGCGGACTAAAGTTTAGTTTTTTACGCTCATCCAAACTAGTGCAAGATCTTACCAATCTGTATGTAGCAGCATAAATAGTACGCTGCCACTTTAAGGCCAAATTGGGCTGCTGCATATAAGCAGGTCTCCACCTACCACAAGGCTGCATGCGTTGTGATACTGAACCCAGCTGCTTCTCATTGTGGGTCAAATTGTGCTGGACTCCTTTGTTGCTCCTCCGACTTCTGGATTGACCTGTCCTGTTGTTTGCTGGCAGGAAGGTAAGGGCTAATGTGGCTCAGTATTGTCCACACCAGTTGAACAAACCCTTCATTTAACATTTTGTTGCAGCTGCATTGCGAAGGTGGAATTGGGGATTTATTTACCTGGCAGCGTGGTAATTCACCAGTCGAAGGTACGCAGCTACTGCAGATAATGGTACTAATCAGAACATGTATTAATAATCTATTTTGTTTTAGCCATCTGACGAGCCTCTGACCAGCTTTCAACATGGAGTGACACTCGTTGCTGTTTTGCCTGGAAAGAAATGTTTTAAAAAGACTTATCTGAACTTTTCCCCTGCTGTCAGGGGCATCTGTGTCACAATTAATGGGATGCAGTGCAATATTGTAGTGTCATTGTATCACTGTTTCTTATATGGTTCTAATTTTGTTTCATTTAGGGACTGAGGCTTCTGTGGTGGCGGTGGTGACCCCTGGTGGCGGTGTTTTTGTTGTGTGTTTTGGAGCTCTCTTTCCTTGTTTGCTGTGCTTTGTAGTGTCCAGGGTGGTCCCATTTCTTCACTAGATGATGCCCCTCTTCTCACCACCTTCCTTTCCATTGGTAAGCCTCGGTTCCCATTGAGATTTAAACATTTGTATATATATTTTTTTTTCAATGCATCCACTGTTTTAACCATTCAAGTTTAGGTTACTGTTAAATTAAAACCATGTAAGTTTAATAACATTTTGTGCAAATTTCTATATCGTGTCTCCTTTCCAGCAGAACTTACCTGTGTCCGCATTATTTTCCTGGAGTTATTCCAGGTGGCGTTGTTGATCTTCCATATTATAAACTTCAACATTTGTGTTACCTAAAAGAAAATCCACCCTCAGGTTGCCACATGTATTATTGACACGCAAATTGCCGAAGTCTTCTTCACGTTGCACATTTCTTCCGGGAAGATGTACCTCCGCTGCCTCCGGTTCGAACCTGGCTCTATGTCTTGGGCATCATTAGATCTAGTCTCCTTAGGTTCATTTTGTTCAAACTACGTTTCGTCGTATATATATTCGGTATCGGAGTCGCCGATGCTTGAGGTGGAGTTTGTTGATATATCAAACATTTTTTTTATAAATTTTTTGTACGTACAGACAGACAGTGTTATTGCCGGATGCATGGTACTCGTTCTGTGTGTGACGTCACATACCAGATCGGCCGATTGAGGAATGGCTCATTTGCATAAACAGCAAGTTTTATCGAAATTACTTCCAAACGGCGCACATGTTTCACATATAATATACATTTCTTTACTCTGGTGACTATTTGAATGCATCTGCGTTAAAATACATTTTTCGTGCGACTTGGACTTTAAGTTTGTTGTTAAAGCTTATTCCTTTTTTTATTTAAACAAAGATAATTGTTACTCCTGTTGCACATTTGCTGTGGACATCTTGACCTTGTTAGTTTGCAAGGTCTTGTGACAGTTAAGTAAACAAAGTTGATGCTCATCATCAAACAGTTTGTTCTCCTTTTTTGCCCAAATTGGAATCGAAAAGAGAATGGATAAGGAATCGAATCGTTTCACAGGGGGGTTAAGGGAATCTGAATCGTGAAAATCTTATCAATTCCCAACCCTAGTCGCTGTGCCTACACTGATTTTTGTACAAACATAACAATAGGCACCATAGTTCTCAAAAGCCTGCTGGTACTCACGGTGAAAGAATTATTTTGATATCTCTTATACTTTTTCAGCTACAGCCATTTGTTCCAGACCCTTTTTAGAGGACTTTTGTATTTTTATTAAAACCCCCTTTATATCATAATTTTTTGCGCCTTTATTAAAATATTTCCAGCAAAAACCTATAGTTTGTCTTTTTCCCCTATCCGTTACGAAATAAACGCAGAAAAAATTACGTCTCTACCATTTACGGTTAACGAAATATCGAGTGTTGTTCCAGTATTCCATTCTATTCCAATAGCGTACTGCGTACGTGACGTCACCATCTCATGAGCAACGCCCCTTGCCGCTAAGGTAGGACAAACAGGTTGAGAGCGCACGTAACAACCAGCCATTACACATACAACAGATACGATATGACCGACTTTTCAGCTGTTAAACTATCGCAAGAGGATGTCCCAGGCGCCCAGTTTACTGTTAGAACTGTCGAAGAACATACCAACATTCAGCTCAAACGATGGCTTGAGTGTCGAGGTCTTAGAAAGACTGGAAAACGGGCCGAGTTGATAGAGCGGTAAGTCGATGTTTTTTTTTCCTGCTTGGCGTTCATGGCGTCATCGGCCGTTTTTTCTGTTTGTAATCACTGTCCAGGAATCAGTATATTTTGCCAATCGGTAGCTACAAAATAACTGTTTACATACCTGACGGGAGCAGGCCGGCGGGACCGCGCGCTTTGGTGGCAGAGGCAGGCGAGCGACGGCAGAGGCGCCTTCGGTGGGTGACAGGGACCCAGACCAGGAGGTCGAGCCAGGCTCGGGCGAGGCCCACGGGAGGCACCAGGCGTCGGGAGAACGGAGGGGATGGAGAGGAAACACGTTACACCCCGGCGGCTGCGCAGCACGGCACACCGCCCAGCCCGCAACCCCCCCCCCCCGCGAGCGGAGGCGTACGGAAACAGACGGCCAGCGCGTTGTGCAGACCAGAACGCTCGCCCTCCCCAACCCCCCCGCGAGCCGACGTCCGGGCCTCGCGGGTCAGGATGTTTTTTTGGGTTGAAATGTTGTGAAGGCTGACCTCACAAGTGTACCCAGCGCACACATTTCTCCTTGGCAATCCTGAATTTTGGGAAAATAATGAAGAAAACATCCTTCATATGCGGCCTATCAGCGTACCTCGAGTCGCTGTTGCACATTCCATAACAACAATGTTTAAAAATGGTTAGTAGACGTCTTAGACTTGGAAAAAGCAGTTGTTTTACCGAGTAAAACCAAGGGTAACGTACAGCTCTTTTACAGCGAAAGAGCGGAGGATAACACAAGTTTGCCCTACCACGTTCCACGTGATATGACGTCACGTTCTAAAAATAGCTTGCTTGCGGAACGCCATTACACAGACCCAAAGTGCGTGTGTGCTGTACACAGGACAGCACGTGTCACTGAGTTTCCATGACACCGGAGCTATGCTGGCCAGAGGTTACTACAGGCAAGGGACATGTGCCATTTACATTGCATGGCAACTTTCGACGCCCACTGCATTGGCTGTGATGAATGTAGGAATCTGAAATTCGCAGTCACTTCCTCGTAACATTTTACAATTTTTCAGTGATTGTCATGCATGTGTCACTTTTCTGTGTCTTTTTGGATTTCACAAATTTTACAATTGCCCCTTGGACTCCAACAGGACCTGGCAGGATGCCCAGACACGACCCCCCCCCCCCCTATACAGCACCACCCACTTGGAAAGTGGCAGTACACACCATTTTGGTCAAATGTTTTTTGCATTTCCGTTAAAACACCCCTTTATATCATGATTTATGCCTATCCATTATGAAATAAACGCAGAAAAAATTACATCTCTACCATTAACGGTTCCGGACAAACGAAGCGCAGCTGTTCAGCATGGCCCACCTAATGGTTTTCACTGGCCATGTACGGAGCTAATGCAAAATGCATTGCCACATATGGCTGTGGTTTGGTCCACTGGTTAAGTGTTGAGGTTGGTGCTTCAGAGTTTGCAGGATCTCAACCCTGTGTGACAGGTTAAAGGTATTACATTTTCACCCCCAGAGTGTGTATATATATATCAAAAGGTGTGTCTTCATCCAGTCAAGTGATTTCTTTGTATCAGCCGCCATTTTTGAGTTACCATGGCGACGTTATAAACAAAAAACCTGCAAAATATTATTTTCTCCCTTTTTGAGGTACTTCCCACTACAGGATTTGGACCAAACTAACAGAGTACCATCACCCAGGGATACTGAACACAACTATGTGAGCGGCTAACGGTTAGCATGTTGCTAACCGGAAGTAGCTCTAGGAAGGTCCTACCAACTTCTGCTTGACAGAGTCTGTACTTCCTTTAGAGAGAAAGCTCCACAACAAATTTGGGCTATGTCGGATAAAGCATATGTATGTTAGGAGGTGTCGAACATCCACTTTAACCCCTTTTTGCCCCTGCTATGTGCTGCAGACATGCTCCACAGACACCAAAATCACATAATCAACAATTCCACGCTCACTGCGGGGGCTGTGATGAAAGGAGGATTATGATATTCGCAAGGGTAACTCTTACGGGTAGGACGGTACACACCACGAGGCAATCGCCTTGCTAAATGTCTTCAGAAATGTTCTAGTTTGTTCTAATATTTACCCTTTGAAACTTTGAAAAGAGATGCAATATAAAATTTGGATTTGATACAAAAGGAAACAAAGCAGTCCTTAATTTTTGAGTTTCTTAGTTTATTATCTGTGATACTGAGCCCATTAATCAGAAGTCCAGGTAGCACTGGGGTTCTATAAACTGGGTTCTCATAAAAACATTTAGCTGTGCATAAAATATTTGGGGGAATAGCTTTAATAACTTTTTGAAATTCACTTTTATTTATTTGCAGGTTATATTTAGCACTGAAGTCTTCAAAAGACATAATCCCTCCATTATTTAATAAATACATCACAGACCAAACACCTTGTTCTAGCCAATACCTTAAATATTCTTCCCAGAATAGATAAATCTCTGTGTGTCCATTTACTTTTTGAAGTTTCTCCCAAATATTGAGATTTTCTAAATTAGATTTAGTGTTATTTATACACACACCCAGATATTTGACATTAGATTTTACATAAATATTAAAAGCAGTGTATATGGGACAGTCATTTAGAGGGAAAATTTCAAATTTGTTTAAATTTTATTTAAGTCCTGAAGCCTTTGAAAATGTTTTATTCAATTTAAGAATTTTTTGAATTTCTTGCAGGTTATTTAAGATTAATATGGTTGTGTCATCAGCTAACCAACTAATAGAAAACTCTTTGCCTACCATCGCTAATTTACCAAATTGAGCATTTTTAATTGATATGGAAAGCATTTCTGCAGCAGCAATAAACAGCAAAGGAGAGATTGGACAACCTTGTTTTATACCTTTGTTGATGCTAAATATTTGTGAGGTACCATGTGGAAGACACACTGAACTGTTTGTATCTCTGTAAAATGTTTGAATTACATTAATACATTTATTTCCAAACCCAAATGAATCTAAAGCTTTGAACATAAATTCATGTTTTATCATATCAAAGGCTTTATAAAAGTATAAAAAATAATACAAAGCCTTCATTTTCAACTAAGTGGTTATAGTCAAATGTGACAAAGTGGGTGAGAACACCATTTGTCTGTTTATATACATTTGGTAACATTCTGGTTTGTTTTGATTTAGCCATATTGTATTTAGTCTTTAGTTTGCAAATATATATACTATCCCGGGTTTGTTTATGTTTTGCATTTCTAATGATTATTTACTATAACATCATGGTTTAAATCATTCAGTTTGTTTGTAATTGTTTTTCATTTTGTTTTGTGTATTTTATTTCAGTGAATTTACCTGGGGCCTGTTTCAGAAAGGAGGTTAAGTGAAAACTCTGAGTATGTTAACCCTGAAATGATGGAAACTCTGGGTTTTCTGTTTCAGAAAGGGAGGTAAGTTAAACCTGAGAAAGCAGAGTAAGTCAAGCCCGTTTCTGAAAGAGAGGTAACTTATACTCAGAGTCAGTTACCATGGCAATTTACTCTGTGAACCTAACCTGGTCAGGAGCAGGTTTTCTTCAGAAAACCCAGAGTTTATTTTGGTCTCCTCTCCTTTTTTAAAGAGGAAGTGGTGTTTAAACACCTCATTGATTCTTTGGGGACATATTCATTGCGCACATTTCAGTCATGCAGAGCGCATCAAAGGGAATGAAATGGCATGTCCATTTATGGATGATCCTGTTGACGAAGAGGTTGTATTACTTCGTAGGGAGTTACATTTACGTCGGGAAAGGATTTTAAGGCCCAGAGTGGATTGTTTGTAATATCTCTATCCTATCACAGCAATTTATATGGTGTTCTTCATTTGCTAGAAAAAAAAAAAAAAAAAAAAAAGATTTTAAAATAGTTTTAATACTTCCTAGAATTCACCTGTGACCATATACTCACCTCTAGCTTTAGTTTCAGAATGTCAATTATCAGATCTGCCTTTTGGATCTGGCGGTCCAAGTATACAAGTTCTTTGCTGTTTTATTCTATCTTTTTAATAAGAAGAAGTCTATATAACTCCTTAACTGGCAACTGAAAATACATTAGATTAGAGTTACATCATTAATGTAGTCTAAAATTCAGAATTAAACTGTAGCATTTACTGTAAATCACTGAACTGTGTCCATCTGTGCACCAGAAGTTGATGGACCTTCCTCCTGCCGTTCTTCCATAACTCTGGGGGGTAGAGATAAGAATGACCATTTATATATATAAACTTGGATTCTATAGGATACTCCACATATAAATGTGAATGTGTAGATTGTTTGATGTGTCGACATGTAATATTAAAATTACCTCTGTAGGCCTGTCTGTGGCAGCAGAAACGGTTTCTTCATCCCCATCGTCCTGTGGAGATGAGCATTTCATAGAGTACACTTTATAATACTATTTGTCATAATTGATGGTGTATGGAGTAGGCTACTGACAACTGTATGGGGTACTGTTGGGACAGGAGGCTCCAATAGGCAGACATTACCATCTGAATCTGTTGGGACCAACAAAAAACCCAACTCAAAGTAATATAAATGGAAATATCACATTTAGTCTATATAAAGAAAATCACACTGTAGGTAGACCTCTTACATTTTATGAAGGCACCTAAATCTTCTGGAGTGACTGGCTCTGATGAAGTCTCTCCAGGAATTTCCTCAGCCATTGGCCTTCCAGCATTTAGGCACAGGGCCATCTCTTCTGCATTTGTCAGGGGTGGGGGTGCAGGTCCTCCCCCCCCCCCCCCCCCCCCCCCGTTTTACGAGCCTCTGCTTTCTTTCTGTTGGGTGAGTAGAAGTCAAATGAGAATGAACATTTAGACATATGTCAAAAATGCTACACTGAATGCCATTTAGTCATTTATTATGTCAAATGTTTGTAAAGCCAGGTAGCTACTCCTATGATGTGGTCAAGGCTTACCTGCTTGAAATATGTTTTTATATTTCATTTTCAGCTGCTGCCATGTTCTTTTGATGCCTGCAGGATTGCACATATCCATGAAAATTAAATAAGGTTTAATAAAATACTGTTCTTCTAGTTTCACCTCTGATATTATAACAGTTGGGTAAGTTACTCTAAAATAGTTCTTAATTACTAACTACAAATTTTATCTTCAACAAGTCTAATTAGATTAATGTAATAATTACTGTCTCTAGAAAGTATTGGTCTACTTACTAATTTGTTTTACTTACTTATTAATTACTTTCTAAATCCCAAATTAACCTCAACCACTTGAACAATACAAGGAGAGACAAGAAACTGCACTTCTAATGCTTTCAAATAAACAATATTCAATTGCATGAATTAATCTTAAATTGACCAAAGTGTGTAACTAGAGGGAGTAAGTTAAATTAAAAATATACCTTTTAAAATTTGATATTAAATCCACTATTGTTTTATAGTCTTTAATTTAATTGCAGTATTTAGATGACTTAGTAATTTAATTCATTACACCCAACACTGTATAAAAGTAATTAACCAGTTCTGCTGGTGAGAAATATGCACACCTTTTTTTGTCTGACGCTGTTGCCATGGTGACTCGTAATATCTGCACTCCATTGATAATGGCTTTTTATAGTTGTGGTGCACGCGCTTAACTCAGAGTCAGGCAACTCAGAGTTGATTGAACTAACTAATTTCAGCTGTTCTGAAACCCAAAACTCAGAGTTTCCCATCTCAGGCTAAGTCAACTTAGAGTTCAAGTTTTAACTCAGAGTTGGTTGAACCTCCTTATTGAAACAGGCCCCTGATGTGTTACTTTACTTCCTGGAAATTAGGCCTTCCTGTTGGAGGATTGGCACAGGAAGAGACCATCTGAAGAGGGGGAAGCAGTAATCCATCCAGATTAAGTTTTGGGCATTGTGTAATTTAATGCTGTTTGTATTTCTATTGTTGCATTGTTTCATATTCAGATAGTGCTGAATTGTATTGATTTTAACAATGATACATTTGATAGGAAATGTATCAATTGTTTGGGGGTGCCTGTGTGGGAGAGTCCATTGGAGGCCATTTTGTCTACCTTGGTGGGGAAAGGTATAAAAGACAAGAAATTGAGAGGTTCTAGAGAGGGGGAGAGAACCAGGTCAGTGTAGCTGTGTGCACGTGACATTAATATTGGTTGCTTTATGTTCAGTTTTGATCTGTTTAGCCATGTTAAACCTTTAAGTTATTTTTTTGAGATTTTTTGTAAATATTTTTTCAACACCTTTTTGTGAATAAACCACCTGCTGCACTGGACATCTTTTGCCTGACTGCCTTCCTTTTAGCCACTTTGGCCAGGCTAACTCACATCAAATAAGTCCAAAATAAGGCTAATGTTATTATGTATAGAGCGTCCTTTTATAAATCCAGATTTAGTGTCAGAAATAATTTGGGATATGCCTGATTTTAACCTGTTAGCAAAAATGTGTGTCAGAAGCTTGTAATCATCATTTAATAGTGTTATCGGTCTTAAATTATCAAGAAGAGTTGGATCTTTTCCGGGTTTAGGGATGAGCGTGATGACACCTTGTTTCATAGTGTGGGTTAAACAGCCATTTATTAATAGTTCTGTAAGCATTCCAAACACAAGGGTTCTGATGTAACCCCAAAATATTTATAAAAATTACTTGTTAAGCCAGGAGATAGGCACCAGCAACCCCGCGACCCCATGAGGGATTAAGCGGTTTGGAAAATGGATGGATGGATGGACTTGTTAAGCCATCGCAACATGGAGCTTTGTCCTTGGATAAAGCACCCAAAGCTTTATCCAGTTCCTCTACAGGGAAGTCTGCCTCACAAATCCATTTGAAATTCTCATCAACTTTTGGAATCAAATGTTGAACAGATTGAGTTATTATATGTGGAAGAATATAAATTGCTATAAAAGGTAAAAATTTATTTGGATATTGAGTCAGTGCATGGTTTATTATAAAATTGCAAGCATTTTATCGCATTTCTTTCCTGTCTAATTTTTTCTAATCTACAGAAATATGCAGTACTTTTTTCACTATCTTCAATCCACTTAGCTAAGGACCTCAGATATGCTCCTTTGGCTTTTTTTAGATAAAAATCATCTAACTCAGACTGTAGAATTGTTTTGCTCTGTTTGTCATCATCATTAAAAAATGGTTTAGAGCAGATGTGATTAAGTTCCTGAATGATTTCTAGTTCCTTTTCCTTGTTTTGGATAGCTATTAATTTACTGTGTGTGATTGAGATTTGGCGGACTTTGAATTTAAAGAATTCCCATTTTTTCGTGTAAGAATTCTGATTTTTATCACCACAAATTAAATTGAGATGCTCCAGGATTTTGTTATTAAACTTTTCATTGTTAAGTAGGGTTGAGTTAAACTTCCAGTAACCCTTGTTATGGGATTTTTTTTCAATTGAGTTGTGATACAGAGTTGTATGTGTGTGTATGTATGTATGTATGTATGTATATGTATATATATATATATATATATATATATATATATATATATATATATATATATATATATATATATATATATATTTATTAGGGCTGGGCAATGATTAAAATATTTAATCGCCCTGATTAATCGCATTGTATTTACAAACTCCAAGAATGAATTCAAAAGTAGTGTAAAGAGCACTTTTATTTTAATGTTCTGCTGCCATATGAACAAAAGTGTTGTAACATTTGTAGCACTTATTTTATACTGGATATTTTCAACCCATCTATTGAATTTAGTGCACTAGTTGATCTTTTCTTCATAAGAGAACAGCAAGCACTGCAGCCAAAATATGGCCTTTTTTGACCTGCTGTATATTAGCCAGTCCCTAAGCTTGATGTATCATGAAACTGTTGACCTTTTGGGTTTTGTGGTTTTTATTTTATTATTACAATTTAATAATAATAATAATAATAATAATAATAATAATAATAATAATAATAATATGTTCAGTGTTTTTTCGCTAATCCACCTCTTATATATTTCAATCCTTATGTAATTTTGTCTGTGTTGTGTGCACCTGCCTGTTGCTTTAATCCTATAAATTTCCCCGTCGTGGGATAAAAAAAGGATTAGCTAATGTTATCTTATCTTAAATAACACTTTTTTAGTATTGGGTTCTTTCAAGGTCTTAATTACATGTTATGTGTGGGCTCCAGTAACATCCATCCATCCATCCATCCATCCATCCATCCATCAACTGATCTACCTGGATGTTCCCTGGAGGACTGAAACGCCTCAGTCAGAGACGTCTGTGGGTCTGTCGGGGCAATGAGAGAAGTTTCGTCTCCTCTCTCCGTTTCTGGGGCTCGACGTTTTCATGTTTTTTCACGTGCTTAGATAAATTTGTTGTGTTTCCACTGAAATGAACCGGCTTTTTACAAAACATACAGCTTGATTTCATTTACGGTATTAAAATAAAGCCAAACGGTGCTACTTCCCCTGTTCATGTTTTTTCGCTGCTGCGGTCTCTCTCAGCTGTTCGTGTGTTAAGTTTGTGTGAGAGCTGAGCGGGCGGGCCAGGCTGAGCCTGCGTGCTGATTGGCTGGCGCCGCTGAGCCATGTACGAGAGGGGAGGGGGAGCGGGAGAGTGCTGCCGTGACAGCGCGCTGCAGTCAGCGCGCCTGCTGACTGACACTGACTGAAAGCATGTGAGCAACATGCGTTAATGCGCGATAAAATAAATATCGCCGTTAATAGTCTAATGAATTAACGCGAAATTAACGCGTTAACTTGGCCCAGCCC
>NW_023397066.1:901640-972795 GCF_011125445.2 Fundulus heteroclitus | reverse complement strand
ACCAATACATGGACTCAAGTAACAGGTTGGAGGATTTGTGGCAACTTCACTCTAAACAAGATTTTCCTGATGCAGGTCAAACTGAAGAGTTTGAGATGTCCAAAGATGACAAGCAGTTCATTTCTATGATGTGTAAGTCTGTGGAGCTGGAGAATGGACATTACAAGGTTTGTCTCCAAGTGAAAAATACTACAAGGAGTGTGTGGCGTTCATGGACAGCATCTTGGAGAAAGGCTACGCAGTGGAGATAAATGCCCGAGATGAAACAACAAGTAACCGTGAATGGTACTTACCTCATCATGGAGTCAGACAATCCTGTGAAGTAAAAAGCTATGCGTTGTCTTTGATTGCGGAGCTAGTTTTGGAGGAACATCTTTAACTCAGGAGTTGCTGCAATGACCAGATTTGACAAGCTCATTAGTTGGAGTGCTTTTGAGATTCCGTCAGGAGAATGTTGTTATGATGGCTGAAGTGGAGGCCAATGTTTTATCAAGAGCAAGTGAGTGATGAAGAAACAGACCTCCTTAGATTCCTCTGGTGGCCTGGTGGTGATTACAGTAAGGAGCTGGTGGATCAAAAGATGCTGGTGCACATTTCATAGCGACGTCATCACCTAGTGTAGCAACATTTGCCATGCAGAAATGAGCTTCTGATTTTGAAGGAGAGTTTGGTCGAGACGCAGCTCAAACTGTATTTAAGAACTTTATGTGGATGACTGTATTAAGTCTGTTAAGGATCAAGGTAGTGCAATAACCCTTGCTGATGCTTTGACAGAAATGCTGGCAAAAGGCGGCTTCCAGCTGACAAAGTGGTCCAGCAACTGTCGAACGTTGCTTAACACCATACCAGCAATGAACGAGCAACTGGATTTCAACATCTGGATTTGGATCAGGATTACTTAGCAGTGGAGAGGGCCCTGGGAATACAGTGGTGTGTGGAACAGACCAAGTTCAAGTTTAAATCAATCTCAAAGAGCGCCCACACACCAGAAGAGGACTACTTTCACTGGTTAGTTCTATCTTTGATCCAATGGGTTTGCTCGCTCCCGTCATTTTACCAGTAATGAAACTCTTTAGGGGTTGTGTCGTTTAAAATACTCCTGGGATGAAGAGCTACCAGACACCATCACTAAAGGTTGGAAGAAGTGGCTTTCTGGACTCGAGCTACTGGAAGAATTTGGAGTGGACAGGTGCATTAAAACAAGCATTTTGGTAGACCAGTCTTTGCACAACTTGCTGATGCAAGTGAAGATTCTTATGGCACAGTAAGCTACCTGGTGCTACATAACGACTCAGGTGAGGCACGGTCCACTCTGCTGATGGCCAGAGCCAGAGCCGCTCCTCTAAAAACACCCACTGTTCCAAGGCTGGAGCAGCTGCTACAGTGGCAGTTAAAATGGATAAAACTGTTGAAGAAAGAGCTGGAGTTAGAGCTGAAAGACTCTGTATTCTGGACTGACAGTACATATGTCATTAAATATTAATATAAATATAAATAACAAAAACAATATTATTATAAAAAACACGGTTCAAGACCTTTGTGGCGAACCGTATTTCAGCCATCCTGCAACATTCACAACCACATCAGTGGAGGTATGTGAACTCTAGCTCTAATCCAGCTGATGTTGTCTCCAGGGGACTGACAGCCGAAGCTTTGCTGCTGTGTGGAGACTGGCTGTCTGCACCAAGTTTCCTTCTCCAGACATCTGATCTGTGGCCCACAAATCCTGATATCAGAGTTGCAGATTGTGAAGACTTGGAGGTGAAAAGAGTGGCTCAAGTTCACACTGTACAGGTACAGCTCAGCAATGCTACAGAGTACAGACATGTTAATGCAGCATTTCTCCTCCTGGATAAAGCTGAAGAGAGCTGTAGCGTGGTTTCTCTGGCTGAAAAAGCTGCTGCAGCTAAGGTTGAAAAGAAAGAAGATTTTATCTTCAGAGAATGTGACTAACATGGAAGACATGGGATCTGTCATGGTTGAGTTTTGATTTGGCTTTGTTTTTCTGTTATTTAATTTTTTCATCTCTTTTGAGTTAGGTTTAATTTTATTATTGTTTTCAGTCATCAGTTATTTTCTGTCAATTTTCACTTCACCTCCTCAGCAGTCAGTCACACCTGATATCATTTGCTTGTTAATTAGTCAGACCCTTGTTTCACCTGTTAGTGCTCTATTTAAACCTCCCCTCTGTCTTCAGTTCAGCACTGGGCCGTCATCAATCCACACCTCTCCATGCCAGTCCCTCTGTAAGCCTTTTATTCTGTGGTTTGTTGCTGGAGAAGCTCTGCTCTTTGTCCAGGTGTCTCCTGAGAAATGCTAACCTGTCAAGCTGCTCTGGTGAAGCCCCAGCTCTGTGCCACAGTGTATCCAGAGATCTG
This sequence comes from Fundulus heteroclitus, assembly GCF_011125445.2. Taxonomy (NCBI): domain Eukaryota; kingdom Metazoa; phylum Chordata; class Actinopteri; order Cyprinodontiformes; family Fundulidae; genus Fundulus; species Fundulus heteroclitus. The sequence continues at coordinate 970,417 of NW_023397066.1, read as the reverse complement.
CTAACCTGACTAGCTGCTCTGAGAAAGCTCTGCTCAGTGCCCTGGTGTCTCCTGCAATCTGCTAACTAAGTAGCACTGAGCTTCCTGGCCACTTAGATTATTGTGGACTCTCGCTCCGGGCTGTCAGCTCCTGCCATCACCTACATCCCTGACCTTCTGCAGCCCTGAACCTCCGGTCTTCATCATCTGCCATCCAGCACACTTCCTTAAAATAAAAACTCTTAAGCTTTAGTCCCGTGTGTGCTTCCTGAGTTCTTCGGTAAACAAATCATGACAGGATCAAAATCCAAAGGAATGGACTTGTCCTGTGCTGATTTGGATGACGCAGAATCGGAAATTGTGAAGTATTTCCAAATGCGAAACTTTGCAGAGGACATAATGATCTAATAAAAGGAGAACAGCTTAAGAGAAGTAGCCCACTACATAAGCTGAATCCAGTGCTTCTACACTGCAAAAAGGGAACTCAAAGTCCAATTTTCTTGAAATTAGTATATTTTCCTTAATTTGAGCAGCTAAATAAGATTATTTGCCAGTGGAATTAGTATTTTTACCCCTAAAATAAGATAAATATATATCCTGCACTGAATTGTTCTTATTTTAAGTGCAAAAATCTTATTTCACTGGCAGATCTTATTTACCTGCTCAAATTAAGGACAAATGCACTAATTTTAAGAACATTTTACTTATTTTGAGTTCTGTTTTTGCAGTGTATTACAAGCGCTTCTTCAGACTTCAATGATTTGAAAGCATTGATACCCAATCATTTACTTTTGCTCAAAGTGAACCATTGTTGCCCCCAGGTGTTTTTGATAAGGAAGACCAATACGCTAGGAAAAGATGGAAACAAGTCCAGTATCTGGCAGATATCTGCTGGAAGCGATGGTGCAAAGAATATCTTGCTCACCTGAAGGAACACCAGAGGTGGTCCACAACCAACAGAAACCTTCTTGTGGGTGACATAATGATTGTGGATGAAACATCACCCAGAAGTTCATGGCCAATTGGAAGAGTGGTAGAGACTTTTCCTGACAGAAAGGGTTATGTCCGCCAAGTTAAAGTCAAGACCAAAACTTCTGAACTATGTCGGCCAGTGACTAAGCTATGTCTGTTAAAGGAGACTGGAGACATGAACTCCATCTGGAGGGAACTTCTTCAACTCTGTTTGAGGCTCCGTTTAATAAATTATTCTGTTTGATAATTGTTACAATAAACTTGTTAACAATTAGGGGCCGGTAATGTAGTAGCCTGAATATATGTTTAGTGATTTTATTCATATGCATTATGGTAATGTTTTGGGTTTGTTTTTCTTGCTAAATTTACTTTTGTTGAAATTATTAGATATTATTGGTAATTCCTGTAAATTTTGGGAATTGTATATTTAGCTATTGTGGTTATTCTTATTTCATTACTTCTTTGGTTTAAGGCTCCATACATGTCACTTTTTTAAGGATGATGCATCATGGGAGTTGGCGTGGATGTGTCGCTCACAGAGTGGAGCCAAATGTTTTTTTGACCTCTGTCGCCCTCATATTTTGTATGCATGTTTGGCAACCTTTTTGTTCTTCCATCTACTCACTAAATGTTTTTAAATGCAATAACGTCTCCATGGATTTCTTGGACGAATCATCTACACAACTTGTTGAAAATGTTAAGGGCGCAATGAGTCAGGCCGGCTTCACTTACTTAGAGGTCCGCCACAGTACCCTCAATATTTTGTTACACCATTGTTACACAAATGATTCCTGTAACTGATTAGTCCAAAAATTAGTCCATGTATGAATGTACTCAGTATACTTTCTGATTTTCATTTGTGTAAATACTTTGTCCTGTTTTAAGATGAATAACCTAATGATTCTTGAATGCATTAAGGTCAATCTTATTTAGTTGCCCTGTTTTTAAAATCTTCTCTATGAAAGTGATTGAGAATGAAAACTTAAAGAAGCATTAACAGGCTAGTCTTGAGTTTAACTAACTTATTATCGTACCTGGAATAAATATTTCACAACTTCTTTTCAGATATTTCCCACTTGTCTAAAGCCTGGATATTTTTCCTTTTTTCAAGAATTTTACCTAGTGCAAACCGTTTTACTTTACTGTCACATTATTTCACTTAATTTGAGGAGATCCAGACTAATACATTTTTAACTTTTTAGATGACAAGTTTTTGCAGCATTCTAACAGTAACCAGTCTTCTTAAACAGAATTGACATACAGATTATTCTGTTTTATTTGTTTTAACTATATGAATACGTTTGTTTTTGCAGAAGATGGTGTATACACACGTGCAAAATAAAAAGTTTACAGGAAAGACAATAAATCTATTTAATATTCAAGATTAACATATGTTGTGAGGGACCGAGCCGGAAAAGCATGAGGATACAGTGGGGATTTTCAAGGAAAATGAGTTTTATTTCCCCAAAAAACAAAAGTCCAAACAATAATTACAGGGCCCTGAAAAGAGGTCATATGAAGAAACTAATTTAAGGCAAAACATATCAAAGTTAAACAAAATCTCAAACTAACAGCTCAAATAAACTGACCTAACACACAACAAAGGGGTCTTAAATACTGGCTGATCAAACCAGACTGACCCACTGAGGAAGAGGGAAGGGGGAACATCTACACACATTTAACAAATATAACTAAACAGTTAGCTTAAGGATTAAACTTAAATGACTAATAGCTAAACATAACAAAATAGACAAATCAGTAAAGCAAAAGAAAGATTATGCAACAAAGTTAGAATAAGGACTCCAAGGTGTTCCCCTTAAAGGAACTCCAGATGGTACCACCCAGTCAGTCAGTCAATAAGGGACTGGAGTGTACCAGCCAGAGTCCTCTGCTTCAGCCCACTTCAAGGTACTCCCCACAACACCAGAACAGGAAGCACAAACAAATGTTATGTGGCAACATTAAATGTACAAAAGTTAACCAAATGTGTGCGCTACAATTGGAACTAACGTCTTTCAATACTGTCACAATAAAAATAAACAAACCAATGTATTTATGCTGCAGTGTATGTGTGTGAAAACTTAAAGTGAAGAAGTAGTTGTTTGTGGGGTTACTGACTGTGTGGCTGCAGGTGTGGCCAACACAGATGTATAAATTGTATTTTATCACAGCTGGTGATTTTATTGCTTCCTTTAACACGTTGCTGTTACACTGTTACAATATCTAACAGATCTAAGTTGCTGTAGACAACAAAGGTGGAGATGGCCAAAGGCCTCTTAACCACATGGATGACCAACAACTCCTGGAATATGTGAAATGGTAAATGGTGCTACTTACAACCACACGCTCTGTTCTCTGCAGACTTTATGATAATTTCTGTGAGGTGGCTGTGCCTATATGTCATGTCATGCAAAGGATTGTGGGATTCCTTATAGCTCCGTAGCGCCGGTAAGGGACATTGTGACGTACCTATGCTAAAGGAACTATGAGAGGAAGCATACAGGCTGAAAGGCTACTCTTGCAGGAAGAAACACTGTCAGGTTTAAACACCTAAAACATTCATTAAACAACACAAAGAAGAGAGACAACAACCATTAGATCTTTTCTTCAAGGAGAACGCCAGGTATGTGCTCAGTTGCATCTCCTACCCGTTCTGAAACACATCCCTGTCGCTCCTTACTTTTATTTTCTAAGGAGTGTAGGGGAGGCATACAGCAATGTGACCTTCGAGAAAATACAAAGTTTCCCACAGTTCAATTATGCGTATGCAGACCAGATGGCTGAGTGCAGTTCATATCATTATCACAACATGTTTTTCTGCTTTCTGCAGGCCTTCTGTACACATAGGAGAGAAAATCAATAGATATATACAGGAAAATAAGATGGTAACCACTGGTCTACATGTTCCAGTAAATATATAATAAAAACATTAAACACAAAAATAGTAATACATGAGAGAGAGGTCACCTGAAAACAACTTTAATATCTGAATAAACTCAAACCATAAAACCTTTTTAATGTTAATGAGTAAATATGTGATAAATGTAATGAATATGGTAAATAAAATAAAACATATAGAGAATAGTAAAAATAATTCTAACAAACATGTAAAAGCCAGATTAAAATTTTCAAACCCACACATGAACAAGGGAATTAATTTTTGGAGACATATCCTGTGGTCTAAGAACACTAAAGTTGAGCTGGTTGGCCTTAAGGACCATTGTTACATTTGGAGGCAGAAGGGGGAAGCTTTCAAGTCCGAGAACACCATCCTGAGAAATATGAGTTGGTAGCATCATGTTGTTATTTTTCTGTGTGCCAACATCTCCTTTCATTGAATAAAAAAAACTTTTTCACACAGCTTTAGTTGCTTCAGCTAGTAACCACAGATCAGGCCCAAAATCTGGGTGCACTGACGCAGGGGTTCACCTAATAGAGATTTGCTGCTACCTCCATTTGCTATCCATTGTTAATGTTTCTGTTTATTAATTTTTATTTTTTGTTAAAACTATGAGTTGTGCAATATTTGTTATAATTGTGTTATTTTCATCATATGGAAATAAAAGGCAATATTCTCTTCATTAATAGGCCCAAAAAAATAGGCAGCACATTTTTGGGCTAGATCGACTGATGTGAAAATAATCATCTATCTTCAAAAACCTTTATCAATCACTAATATGCTAAAGGAATAAAAATAAAGATTTTAACTCCTTAAATACAGAAGACATTCATTCAAGTTATATTTTCACAGGATGTTTTCTTAAAATATAACAATTTAAAGCTTCCAAAAAAATAAGCTGTGAGAAGACTGAAGTTAATTCTGGTGAACCCCATTTGGTCCATTATTCAGATTATAGACTCTTTTAATTGGCTCAATTTTAGTACAACAATCTTATTTAAACTATTGGCAGAAAAACATTCTTATGAAAATCTGCTTCAGACTTTGTTACTCACAGTCAATGACATCAATAACCTCTTGACAATTAGTGAGAAGGATGAGCCTGTCTCTCCCCACAGTTTATTCTTGGAGGCATGGATGACAAACAGAGTCTAAGATCATCTTCCACTTGTAAACCAGCTCTGCATTTGTTCTTCATTACAGTCAGAGCTGAAAATGTTGATCCACAGAGGTAAGTGGTTGGAAACAGCAGCAATATTTTCATGGCCTCAGCAGCCAGTTCAGGATACTCATGTGAGAGGGAGGCCCAAAAGTCTGCATGACTTTCAATGTTCTGTCACAAGATAACTCCAAGAGCTGTTCTTGTTTTACCTGTTAAGACATTTCTTGTTGCAGCAGGTGAAAATGGATCAGCATCCAGTCCCAGGTGTGAAGTCACAACATCCCTCACAATAGGAACAGACACCTTCTCATTGTTTAAAAAGTCCATCAGTTGGGGAAACATGTCTGTTATTCCATCTTGTATTTTTCTTCATAAAGGTGGTGATTTTGTCTATAACTACAAGGACAGATGTGTAGCCTCCTTGGGTGGAGAGGTTGAGGCTGTTCAATATGTTGAACATGTCTCAGATCGGCTAACTTTGCGATGCAGTCTGGATCATGTCAGAAATGTCCAATGTCCAGTTTCTCCTCGCATAAATTCAGTCATTTCTTTGTGTAGGTCAAAAGCTCTGCAACACTTTCCCACAAGACAACCATCACACCTCAGTGATAAAGCAGTGTGTCATGTTCAGCATCCAGATTTGGGCAAAGTGACCAAACAGCTGTGATTGCAAGCTCTGGATTTCACAAAGTTTTACTTCCTAATTTTAGCTGAATTGACTTTTACCTTACTTGATGAGGTGAATGGAGCTAAATATTTGTCCATTGTGAAACTTAGCTCAACCACGAAGCATCCTCAGCAGTGCCTCCTGAGGCTCAAAAGCATAGTTTCACGGACCCCAGTTTGAGGGCCGTAGCACTAATGGACTCAGGACCTCCATCTAAACAATTACAAAGTCTGTCTTCCATCATTTGAAGAACATTTCCAGGATTAAAGGACTGATGACTCAGCAGGTTTTGGAAAAGCGAGTCCATGCATTCAATTTTAGTCAAATTGATAACTAAGCGATGTTTTCAGTCCACCAAAAAAGTCGATCAGACAGCTGCAGCTGATCCAGAATGCTGCTGCCCACGTCCTCACTAAGACTAAGAAAGTAGAGAGCATAAAATCCCCAAATGGCTCAGCACATAAATACATCAAAGACTTGTTATCAGCATATCAGTGACAAGTGAATTTCTCCACTGTGAGATCAATAAAGCCTTATCAACCCTCCTGACCACTAAAGACATCCGTTTCAAACGTAATCTGTAAAAAGTGCTTGAAATGGTGAGTTCTTTTAAATCAAGATTATAAACCTATTTGTTTAGGATTGACTTTGATTGTTTCTAATAAAGCTTTTAACTGAAACATTATGTTTAAATTTGTAGTCCAATTGTTTATAAAATCATTAACACTTGCTCTTAGTTGCCCTTTTCCTGTTTTATTTTGTTTAACTTTTCCTACATTTCATTCAAACTAATCGTTTACATTTTTATTTATCTACGTTTTAATCATCAGAAATCAACAGGCATCTGTCCTGTATGGATTCTCATGTGTTTGTTTAAATTGTATTTTTGGCTAAAGCTTTTCCCACATAGATCACAACAGAAAGGCTTCTGTCCTGTATGGATTCTCATGTGTTTGCTTAAATTGGATTTAATGCGAAAGCTTTTCCCACAAAGATCACAACAGAAAGGCTTCTCTCCTGTATGGATTCTCATATGTTTGTTTAGAGAGGATTTCTCGCTAAATCCTTTCCCACATAGATCACAACAGAAAGGCTTCTGTCCTGTATGGATTCTCATGTGTCTGCTTAAACTGGATTTTTGGCTAAAGCTTTTCCCACATAGATCACAACAGAAAGGCTTCTGTCCTGTATGGGTTCTCATATGTTTGTTTAGAGAGGATTTGTTGTTCAATCTTTTTCCACATAGATCACAACAGAAAGGCTGCTGTCCTGTATGGATTCTCATATGTTTGTTTAGAGAGTATTTATTGATAAAAAAATTTCCACAAAGAGCACAACAGAAAGGCTTCTCTCCTGTATGGTTTCTCATGTGGCTGCTTAAATTAAATTTGGAACTAAAGCTTTTTATGCATAGATTACAACAGAAAGGCTTCTCTCCTGTCTGTTTAAATTTCCTGTATCGCTAAATCTTTTTCCACATAGATCACAACAGAAAGGTCGCTGTCCTGTATGGATTCTCATGTGTGTATTTAAGTTTGATTTGAAGCCAAAACTTTTTCCACATAGATAGCAAAAGAAGGGCTTCTCTCCTGTATGGGTTCTCATGTGTCCTTTTAAGTGTGATTTATTGCAAAACCTTTTTCCACATAGATCACAACAGAAAGGCTTATGTCCTGTATGGAATCTCATGTGTGACTTTAAATTTGATTGCTGGCTAAATCTTTTCCCACATAGATCACAACAGAAAGGCTTCTGTTCTGTATGGATTCTCATGTGTGTGTTGAAAGCGCATTTTCCAATAAATGTCTTGCCACAGTCTTTGCAGCTGAGCTTCACACCTCTGCAGCCTTTCCTAGATGACTCCTCATCTTTTTTCTCTGTAGAACATTTCTTATACCCAGAGTCTGACAAGTGTTTTAGCTCAATGAGAGGGTGGTCTATATCACTGTCTTCTTCATTCTCCTCAGTGTCTTCAGTCTTTAAAGAAATGGAAGCATCTCCAAGACCTTGTATCCTGGTGGATTCTCCATCATTCTCTTTGCAAAGCCCTCTGCCTTTAATTTGGTTTGGATAAACCTGTGAAAGCAGCAGAGACTGTTCATCCTCCAGACTCTTTATGGGAGGAGGAACCACTGGAAACCTGATGGTATTAATCACCCTCCTTCCCATTGAGCTGCTCTCCTGGCAGACTGATGTAGACTCCCTTCTGTTCCTCCTTGATGTGGGGGGGGCTTTGAGTCATGCAGGTCAGCAGGAGGTCTGTGGTCTAAAGAAGCTTCTTCTTTAACAATCAGCTTCTGCTGAACATCTGCAGGAAACATTGAAACACATTATCCACATTAGAAAGTATTTGGATCTTAGCCTGAACTGAGGCACATTTTATTTCAGACATATTTAGGCAATTTAGTTAGATTAAATTCTTTGACAGAACAACAAAATGACATGACTGTAATAACCCCTGCAAAAACTCAGTTCTTTGTAGAGCTATCTTTTTTTACTTTAAAGTGCTGATGACACAATATTGACCTTTTCAGCCATGCTTTAAAACAAAATGTTAGGCTTTTCCAATGTGCCTAATGTGTCTATGTCCACACATGGTGCACCGGATTCTAAGGCGCACCATCAATTTTTGAGAAAATTTAGGGACTTTAGGTGTCCTTTATACGCTTTGCGTGCCTGGATTCTTGTAAGCAAGCATAAGGGAGGGAGCCTTTAGTTGGCTGCACTTTTATACGCCTATATTTACTTTCTTAAGGTGTGTGCTGAGCTCCCCGCAGTGTTCTGTTCATTTGGTAGATTCAGGGTTTAACCGTTTACTTTAAATTATGTGATTCTGTCTGTGTTTCAGCATTGTGTAAATTACAGGCCACAGCTACTAGCTACTTTATCGATACCTTATAGATTACATAGTCCTACAAATCAGAGACAATGTCCTTAGCTCTGAAACACCAGCTTTATTGAGTTCTAGGTGCATTAAGTGGGTGCAATTACTTTCCATCTACGTGATCTCTGCTCTGTTTCTCAATAAAAGTGCTGGAACTTCATCACCACCATCTCTTCGTTTAGGAAAGATAGGAATTCAGTTGTTGTTTAGAATTCCATCCACATTTGAAGTCAACGAACAAGATCTCCGACCGACGGAGATCTTGAGCCGGGGAGTCCGGGCACAGGAGCAGCTTTGGTCCGCCTGGAGAAGTTTTTCCGGCCACTGGTACCCCAAATGGATTTTTAAGGGACTTGGAGGAGCTCCTGGTCTCTGAGCGTTGGCGCGAAGATCCGAACCGTTAGTCTAAAAAATGTTCATTTGTTTTATAGCTGTTTGCGGTAAGGCGTATTGTGTCACTTCTGTTGTTGCTGTGTGAACGACGGAGCTTTGCTCCAGGCTCTCTCGCTTTTTATTTTTAAACCTCTTTGCTGTAACATCTGTTTCCAAACATAAGCACTTTTAAAACATTGTCTGTGGCTGCTCATCACGTTTGGGAACTCCTCGTGTTTCACGCGGTTTGTTCTTTGGCGTGATAATAGGGCGCTAGCCTAGCTTTAGCCTAGCATTAGCCTAGCGTTAGCCTAGCGCTAGCCAAGCCTTAGCCTCATAATGGCTTCTCCGTCCCTGACTAAGTCTCCTATCTGCTGCTCTCTGTGTCAGATGTTCAGTTATTCCTCTGCCTCCTTTAGTGATGATGGTACATGTAATAAATGTAGTGTTTTTGCAGCTTTGGAGGCGAGGGTGTCAGAATTGGAGACCCGGCTCCGTGCTGTTGAAAAACCAGCTGATAGCCGCTCTTTTGCTAGCGCGGAGCCGCATAGAGTAACTTCACGTAGCGAACCTAAAGCAGTAGCACCCGAGCAGCCTGGTAACCAGGCTGGCTGGGTGACAGTTCGTAGGAAGCATAGCTCTAGATTACAGACCCCAGATCACCACCAACCCATCTGCGTTTCTAATAAATTTTCCCCTCTGAGCGACAATCTCGCCGAGGAGCCGACCTTAATAGACCCCTTGCATCTGACGTCACAGTCACGTGATCGGGGGTGCGCGCCTCCATCTTGGTGGGCAGGCTAGCCTGACAGCCCGTCTACTACATGACAAAACGGGTGATTTAGAGCGTACTTTTAGTTAGTTTATTTTTGGAATCTAAGCAATGCCTACGACTTGTTGCGCTCCCGGTTGCACAGAGAGGCATTCCAAATCGTTGGATGTACGTTTCTGTCGTTTACCAAAGGATGAGGAAAGAAGAAAGAATTGGATATTTTCAATGAAAAGAGCGCAGGCAGACCCTCCCAATGGACTGGGGGAGCCAACATACTACGACAGAATTTGCAGTCTACAGTTCATCTCCGGTAAATACAACTTAATTCTGCTCTAGTCATTGTTCTACTTAAATAGCGGCGGGGGGGGGGGGGGGGGGGGGTAGCTATCGCTACACGGGCCGGAGAAGCCGCCCGTGTAGCGATAGCTACCTCCCCTCCGCCGCTGTGTGTAGCAGCAACAGCGGCGGAGGGGAGGTAGCGATCGCTACACGGTCTCCGGCGGCAGAGACAGCGGCGGCTCTCCAGCCCGTGTAGCGATGAGCCGCCGCGGCTGCTGCCTCCGCCGCCGTCTGAAGCAGCACCCGCTTCCTGCTGCTCCAGACAGCGGCGGCTCTCCGGCCCGTGTAGCGATCGCCACCTCCCCTCCGCCCGTTCACGGGCGCTAGTACGTCTGTGTTTACGCTGCAATGTCGCCGACACCTCCACCCATTTTAACAAGACAAAAACACCAAAATAATCCGTAGTGAGTGATGTTTTTTTTAACCTACCGGGCGGGTGTTCCTCTCTGCTTTGTGCTGTTACACAAACATGTCTGAACATCCATCCATCCATTTTCTGACCCGCTTAATCCCTCATGGCGTCGCGGGCGTTGCTGGAGCCTTTTTCCTGATATAAAATAATTGCAGCCGTCCAGTGGTTTCAGGGGCTTTCGTGCTCTCTTGTCCGTATTGGCCTGCCGTGTTTATAAAGCAGCTGTGTCGCAGTACGAAACCCTTGGCCAGCATTTCACAGACTCGCTCCTCCCTTCAGGCTTTTGCTGTGTGGATCTGGCAATCTGATACCATCAACCATCAACTTACTCTTAAAACGATCTTGTGATACGTTATCTAAAGAAGAAAAATACCTGGAGAACTCGTCATTTCGTCAAATGGCGTGCCAACCAATATGGCCGCCACGCAAGGGGTTCTGGGTAACGGAGTCACGTGGTTGCAAGGGGTCTATTATTGGCAGCTCCATAATAAGAAATGTGGCACTAAAGAAACCAGGGACCATAGTTAAATGCCTACCAGGGGCCAGAACGGGCGACATAGAATCCTACCTAAAACTACTGGCTAAGGATAAGCGTAAATACCGCAAAATTGTTATTCACGCTGGCGGTAATGACACCCGGTCACGCCGATCAGAGGTCACCAAAGTTGGTGTTGCTTCGGTTTGTGAGTTTGCTAAAACAATGTCGGACTCCGTAATTTTCTCTGGTCCCCTGCCTGATTTGACCAGTGATGACATGTTTAGCCGCATGTCATCATTCAACCGCTGGTTGTCTAGGTGGTGTCCAGAAAACGACGTGGGCTACATTGATAACTGGAGAACTTTCTGGGGAAAACCTGGTCTGATCCGGAGAGACGGCATCCATCCTACTTTGGATGGTGCAGCTCTTCTTTCTAGGAATCTGGCCGGATTTATTAGTTCTCCTAAATGCTGACAACCCAGGGTCCAGACCAGGAAGCAGAGCCGTAGTTTAACACACCTCTCTGCAGCTTCTGTACTGTTACCCACCCATTATCCTATTGAGACGGTGTCTTTCCCACGGCCAAAACTTAACAGATCAAAAACTGATCTAAAAGGAACAAATCATAAAAACCTAATAAAAATCAATATGGTTCACCTTGAACCTAAAAATAAATAATAAAATGTGGTCTATTAAATATAAGGTCTCTCCCTCCAAAGACTTTATTAGTTAATGAATTGATTTCTGATAATCAGATTGATTTGTTTTGTCTCACAGAAACCTGGCTACAAGAGGACTACGTTAGTATAAATGAGTCAACCCCCTCCAGTTATTCAAATTTCCACATTCCCAGATCTGTGGGGAGAGGAGGAGGAGTGGCAACTATCTTTCAGTCTGATTTATTAATTAGTCCCAGGCCAACTAATAATTACAGTTCTTTTGAACATTTAACCCTCAGTTTCCCTCATCCAAACTGCAAAGCAATAAAACCTCTTCTGTTTGTTGTTTTGTATCGTCCTCCAGGCCCTTACACTCAGTTTTTGGATGAGTTGTCAGATTTCTTATCTGATTTGGTGTTAAATACTGATAAGGTTATTATAGTGGGTGATTTTAACATCCATGTTGACACTGAATGTGATAACCTTAGTGTAGCCTTTAAAACTATCCTAGATTCAATTGGTTTTGCTCAAAATGTGCATAAACCGACGCACTCTCGGCTCCATACTTTAGACCTTGTTCTGACATATGGCATTGATTGTGAAGAATTAACAGTATTTCCTCACAACCCTGTCCTATCTGATCATTTTTTAATAACATTTGAGTTTAATCTAACTGAATTCTCCACCCCCAAAAGAGGGTTCCATTATAGTAGATTTTTATCGGATAATGCTGTATCAAAACTTAAAGAGTCTGTCCCCTTTTTAATATCCTCAGTATTGCAGAAATGCCCTGTAGATGGCAGCATTGCTGTTTCTTCCCATTCACAAATCGATACCTTTGCTAACAATGTGACTTCCTCATTGCGTTCTGCATTAGACAATGTAGCTCCCTTGAAAAAGAAGGTGATTATTCACAGGAAGCTGGCTCCTTGGTTTAATTCAGAGCTGCGTTCCTTGAAGCACAATGTTAGGAAATTGGAGAGAAAATGGCGCTCTACACACCAAGAGGAATCCTACTTAATCTGGAGGGACAGACTATTGTTGTATAACAAGACCCTCCGCAGAGTTAGAGCAGCATATTTTTCATCATTAATTGAAGAGAATAAAAATAATCCTAGATTTCTCTTTAGTACAGTTGCCAAACTTACCCAGAGCCACAGCTCTGTTGATCCATCCATTCCCTTAGCTCTTAGTAGTAATGATTTTATGGGATTCTTCATAAATAAAATTGATGCCATTAAAAATAAAATAATTGGCATCCTCCCAAACATGATTACCTCGTCCTCAGTAAGTGAGGCAGCATTGGAGGAATCTTTAGAATCTGCGCAGTGTTTGAACTGTTTAGAAGCAGTAGAGCTTTCTGAGCTATCTAAAATTTTAGCTTCATCTAAACCTTCTACCTGTATGTTAGACCCAATCCCAACCAAGTTGTTTAAGGACATATTCCCTTTGATCAGTGGCACTATTTTAGATATGATTAATCTATCCTTAGTAAATGGATATGTACCACAGGTTTTGAAAGTAGCTGTTATTAAACCTTTACTTAAGAAACCTTCTCTTGATCAAGATGAGTTAGTAAATTACAGACCTATATCTAATCTTCTTTTCTTATCTAAAATTCTTGAGAAAGTAGTTGCTAATCAACTTTGTGAACATTTACAAAGTAATGACCTACTTGAGGAGTTTCAGTCAGGCTTCAGAGCTCATCATAGCACTGAAACAGCTCTGGTGAAGGTCACTAATGATATTCTCATGGCCTCAGATAATGGACTTGTGTCTATACTTGTCCTGTTAGATCTCAGTGCTGCGTTTGATACAGTTGATCACAATATTCTCCTACAAAGACTTGAACATACTGTAGGGATTAAGGGGAAAGCATTAGGCTGGTTTAAATCTTATCTGTCAGACAGATTCCAATTTGTTCATGTTAATAATAAATCTTCCTCAAACTCTAGGGTCACCTGTGGAGTACCACAGGGTTCAGTCCTTGGACCAATTCTCTTTACTATATATATGCTTCCGATAGGCAAAATTATCAGACAGCATGGGATTAATTTCCACTGTTATGCTGATGATACTCAGCTATATTTATCCATAAATCCTGATGAATCCAATCAATTACTTCGACTGCAGTCATGTCTTGATGACATCAAAAGCTGGATGACTTTAAATTTCCTGCATCTAAATTCTGACAAGACCGAAGTTTTAATCTTTGGGCCAGAGTCCTCAAAAAATAAACTTCTTAACCAATCACTTAATCTGGGTGGCATTAACCTGGCCTCTGGTAATAAAGTAAAAAATCTTGGTGTTATTTTTGACCAAGACATGTCATTTAAATCCCATATTAAACAGGTTTCCAGAGTTTCCTTTTTTCACCTCCGGAATATCGCCAAAATTAGAAACATTCTGTCCAGGAGTGATGCTGAAAAACTAGTCCATGCATTTGTTACTTCAAGGCTGGACTATTGTAATTCTTTACTATCAGGAAGTCCACAAAATGCAGTTCGAAGCCTTCAGCTGATCCAAAATGCTGCAGCAAGAGTTCTGATGAAAATCAACAAGAGGGATCATATGTCTCCAATTTTAGCTTCCCTTCATTGGCTTCCTGTTAAATCAAGAATAGAATTTAAAATTCTTCTTCTAACGTATAAAGCCCTTAATAATCAATCTTCGTCATATATCAGAGCTCTGATTACCCCGTATGTTCCTAACAGAGCACTTCGCTCTCAGACTGCAGGTCTGCTGGTGGTTCCTAGAGTCTCTAAAAGTAGAATGGGAGGCAGATCCTTTAGCTATCAGGCTCCTCTCCTGTGGAACCAACTCCCAGTTTTGGTCTGTGAGCAAGTTAATGGCTCTATGGTCATTTTCGGATGTCCTACAAAAATAACATTTACTTTGATTGTCGCACATCACCAAAAGTCTCAGTTGGAAACAAAAATCCACCTTCCTGAGTCCATCCCTGAAAACAGATGCTGCTTTATTCTTGGAAAATGCATTTTTGGGGCTTTATAGACCCGATGAATGGATCTGAAACAGATCCCAAATGTAATAAAATTAAAACTTAACGTTACACTCAAAAGTAATAAACTCTGGCAGATCTAGAATCTAAAGGGATTTACAATCACCCCAGATTGCTCCCCAGACGCCGTACAGTGGCAGCCCACTGCTCCCCAAGGGGATGGGTTAAGATGCAGAAGTGAATTTCTCCATTGTGAGATCAATAAAGTTCAATTATTAATTATTATTATAAATGTGAGGTTAATAGAGACAGAAGATGGCCGCTTGTATAAAGCTGCACTCTGATTTAAATGGACAGCTAATGGAAAAAAAGACCCCCCCCCCCCCACGATATATTATTTAAGATTTGCATATATCCTTATCGTGTGATAGGTAAATAAAATGCAGTTTATTCTTCCACTATCACATTTTTTCTTTCCTTGGTGAATATTTATTCTGGTATTTTACTCTTATCTGCTACTCTTGGTGTTTCTTTAGGAGGTAACTTTGGATTAGACAGATTCCTTCATTTTTATTCTCATTTTTGCCTCATTGCTAATAATTGTGTGTAACTGTCCATGTGTTTGCAACTGTGACACCAAAATTTCCCCATTGTGGGACACTAGAGGAATACTTTTTCTTACTTTTGTATGCGATCTAAATTATGACAGGATTGGTCCTCCATAACCAACAGCCAGAAGAAAACATGCAACCATCTTTCTAGACAAGATAAACCAAAAAGTGATGATCGGAGGAACTTTGCCATGACGACAGACAAGAAGAACTTGATGCTGAATATTGCTACATGCTAAGCTAGCATTAGCATCCCATGTGCTACATGTTAAGCTAGCATTAGCGCCCTCTTTGCTACATTCTAGCTGATCATGTGCTGCAGGCTTAGCCAGTTTTCTGGGGGAAACCCTGCAACGAGTTGTGATGAAGAGGAGGAATCCATCAGCTGCTGAAAACGGCTCCTAAACTTTAGCTCCATCCACACAGTTAGCATGAAGAAGGAAATCTCCAAACCTGATGGGTGCAGCAGAACTCTGGGCTGGAAAACATCCCCCATCATCGGTGTCTCCTCTGCTGCGTCCTGCCGCTCTTTGAGCTCCTGCTTCCCTCCAGTTTCTCCGCTGTGCCTCCAGCTGCTGGACTTCTTTCCAGACTTCATCACCTGCAGCAGCTGCTGCTCTCTTTCATCTTCAGAATAAGAATCAAGACCAGAAATACTTTAATAATCCCAGGGGGAAATTGTTGTTTCAGTACAATCGTAATAACATAAACTCACCAACACTGCCGCTTCTGGCCTCACAGCAAAACAACAAAGAACCCGGAGGATCAAAGTGCCTGCGCGATGGGAAGAGGGAAGGACTGACGAAACCGGAAACACCCCTCTTCTTCGTGTGGGAGGAGTGAGTGTGAAGGAGAGCAGCGCATGCGCATATCGTGGTTCGACTCTTTCAAACCACTGCTAAGCGGGCGATTAGCACTCCAGTGTATAATATATCTCAGTGTTTCAAACGCAGAACCGCCTGTCACTACCCGATCCGTACCGGTAGCACGATCCGTACCATCAGCTCATCTGCGCACGCGCGAAAGGAATAACTTCCGGGTCGCCAAAAAAATAATGTAATTACGGTACTGAAAATACTTATTTCTATACTTAAATCATTAAAGAATGCTAACTATATTGTATAGAAAACATTTAAGATTTTTCTGGAAGAAATTGATGCTTTTTACATTCTATACGTTGCAATGCCTGACGTCATCATCGGATATGCTCAGAGGTTTGAGAATATATTATTTCGCAACATTTGTCTGTATTGTCTGAATACACTCTATAAGTTATATTATTTGTTCAAACAGGACTGGAAAAAATATTTTCTCCTTAATTATAAAGGTGAATTTTGTCATCTAAATAATCTTGTACTAAAAATTATTAAAACCATATATTAAGAGTTTAGCGCCCGCTGGTGTACAAAACATAAACAAGAGAAGACCCCGTCATTAAAGTATCCGCATTGTTTATTTTTTTACAAAAACCGAACAGGGAATAGAACAAAGAGCAAATAACAAAGACAAGGCATACTTTTTTAAAAATGCATTTTTTAGGTACAAAATACACAAATACATATGCAAATCAAATAAATGATAAAAAAACTGAAGAATATTCGAAATAAAATATGTTTCTATACTCCTAAACGTCTTCATAGCTGGGGGTTTTATTTACTTTAATTAATGGTGTATATATTGTTATTAAAAAAATATACACCATAACAAATATATATATATATATATATATATATATATATATATATATATATATATATATATATATATATATATATATATATATATTTACGTTTTTCTCTATTTATTTTTAAAATATGGAATATTTACGCAAATACAAAGATATATAAAAAGAAACACCTGCCCGAAAAAAGACAAAAGCGAAAAAACCGGATGAAAACAATAGCAGTGAACTACCCTATTATACACTGGAGTGCTAATAGCCGCTGTTAGAACGAGTCGCTTTGAAGCCACCAGCCGCCATATTGGTACTCCCTATTTCTCCCCAGTAACTAGTGAATGTGTGCGCTACAGCATCGAATAAGGGGGCTTAAAACCTTTAAAATGTCAAATGCCATATACTTTTATATTGACTTGGGCAAACTCAAGCACAGTATTAATGGAGACGAGGTGAGCAGAATTAAGAGACTGTTGAGAACAGTAAATGGAGAAAGGTTTGAGAGCTTGTCGGTTCTTCTGGAGTTTCAGGAGTCCGTACTTCCAGAGAAAGTGAAAATAGGATGCATGAGCTTTCCAGTAAGGCCCTACATTCCTCCACCGCTACGCTGTTGCAAATGCCAGAGATATGGACATATAGCAGTAGTCTGCAAAGGGAAGCAGATATGTCCTAAATGCGGAGGTGAGCATAGAGTGGAAGAATGTAAGGAAAATGTGCAGGATAAATGTTGTAACTGTGGTGGCCAACACAGAGCAACATATGTTGGAGTCAGGAAGAGGGCCGTGGAAATACAGCAGGTTAGAACAGTTAACAACATAAGTTATGCAGAAGCAGTGAAGAAAGTACAACGACAAAAAGGAAGGGTGGATTCTGACAATGTTATCCAGGTGTGGAGAACAGAACCAGGTCAAACAGAGAAAACAAATCCAGGACTGTCAGTGGATAAGATTATTTTGTTTATGGCATACGTGATCAACTGTACTGATCAAGTTAAACATAAAACTGAGAAAATTAAAATAATAGTTAAAGGAGCTGAGAAGTTTTTGGGCATAAAAGATATATCCTGGGAGCATATCAAAACAAGACTTGAAGCAGATGGTAGGGCTGGAGGCCCGGGTGATGAGGCAAACTGATTATTGTACAATGGAATGCAAGAAGCTTAATAGCAAATGGTCAGGAGTTTAAAGGATTTATTAGAGATTTAAAAAATAAACCAGATATCATATGTGTTCAAGAAACATGGCTTAAATCAGAGTTAGAGTTTGTTATTAAGGGATATGATAGCATCCGTAGAGATAGGGGGGAAGGTAGTGGAGGAGGATGTATAATATTTATAAAACAACAAATGCAATATAGAGTTTTAGGGAAAGGAAAAGAGTTGGAATATTTAATAATTGAAGTATGGACTAAAGAAGGAAACATCAAAGTTGTTAATTTTTTATAATCCATGTAAAAAATTGTCATTAGAGTTGCTGGAGGAACTGGTGGTACAGTTAGTAGGGAAGGTGATTTGTTGTGGGGATTTTAATGCCCATAGCTCATTATGGGGGAACAGTAATGATGCTAATGGGATGGTGATTGAGGAGGTGATGGATATGACAAATTTAGTGTGTTTAAATGATGAAGGTGGAACAAGATTTAATATTAGAGCAGGTAGAGAAACAGCACTAGATCTCACATTAGTGTCAGACTCATTAGCAGGCATTTGTACATGGGAAGTAGTCAGAGAAACAACAGCAGGAAGTGACCATTATCTTATTGTGACAGTAGTAGGATTGAGTCTAGAGAAATATGAAACAGTAGGGTTGAAAAAATTGTCATTTAGTAGTGCTGACTGGAATCAATTTAGAAATATTAGTCATCAAGGTATTGGGAAAATTGATAGAAATAAAGATGTTGAAAATTTAAATATTTCATTATGTAAAATAGTTCTAGATCCTGTTTGTGGATTTCAGCTCTGCTTCAGGAGAAGCTCTCCCAGCTGAATGTTCCTGACTCCACCTGCAGGTGGATCACAGACTTCCTGTCTGACAGGAAGCAGCAGGTGAAGCTGGGAAAACATGACTCTGACTCCCAGCTCATCAGCACTGGTTCCTCCCAGGGCTGTGTTCTTTCTCCTCTGCTCTTCTCCCTGTACACCAACAGCTGCACCTCCAGTCATCAGTCTGTCAAGCTCCTGAAGTTCCTGACGACACCACTCTCATGGGACTCATCTCTGATGGTGACGAGTCCGCCTACAGGTGGGAGGCTGACCATCTGGTGACCTGGTGCAGGGAGAACAACCTGGAGCTCAACGCTGTAAAAACAGTGGAGATGGTTGTGGACTTCAGGAAGAACTCAGCCCCAGCTACCCCCATCCCCCTCTGTGACTCCACCATGGACACTGTGGAGTCTTTCTGCTTCCTGGGAACTATCATCTCCCAGGACCTAAAGTGGGAGCTGAACATCAACTCCCTCACCAAGAAAGCCCAGCAGAGGATGGACTTCCTGAAGAAGGCAGCTGAAGAAATTCAACCTGCCAAGGACAATGATGGTGCAGTTCTACTCCTCCATCATTGAGTCCATCCTCACCTCCTCCATCACCATCTGGTACGCTGGTGCCACCGCTAAGGACCAGAGCAGACTGCAGCGTGTCATCAGGTCTGCAGAGAAGCTGATTGGCTGCAATCTTCCATCTCTCCAGGACCTGTACGCCTCCAGGACTCTGAGGCGTGCAGGAAGATTGTGGCTGATCCCTTCACCCCAGTCACAGACTATTTCAGTCACTTCCCTCTGGCAGGAGGCTGCGCTCCATCAGGACCACAACCTCACGCCACAACAACAGTTTTTTCCATCTGCTACCAGCCTTATGAACAAGGCCAAGAGCCGCCTGTGACACTGGACAATGTCTCTCTCTCCCGTTCAGGACTTACAAGCTTCTGCGTTACATTAATGCACAGTTTACTGAGTGTATATAGGTTCTGTATATATATCGATTTTATTCAATTTTATTTTATTTTATTTTATTCTTATTTTGTCTGCACCATCAACACCAAGTCAAATCCCTTGTATGTGAAAACCTACTTGGCAATTCAACTTGATTCTGATTCTGAGAAGCTGCAGAGAAGTCAATAAAGAAGAAGGCAGGTGTAAAAGTGTAAAAGTAAGATTGTTCCATGGTGGACAAAGGAAAGAGCGATTAAATCTCCAAATAAAGCTTTTAAATTGTTAAAAGGGAATCATTGTTTTCAGAATCTTATTGAATATAAAAAGTTACAAGCAAATGTAAGGAGAATCATTAAAAGTGCAAAGAAAGAAAACTGGAGGAAGTTTTGTTGTTCAGTAGGGAGGGAGACAGAGATTGGTAAAGTGTGGGGGATGATAAAAAGAATGACCGGGATAAAAAGAAAGTATGGATACCCAGTCTTAGATGATGGACAAATGATAGCGGTACGAGATGAGGAGAAAGCAGAGATGCTGGCTAACAGTTTTGTAACAATTCACGGCTCAAATAATTTTAGTGAAGAAGGAAAAGAGGGAGGGAAAAAGCAGTAAGGGAGAATGAAGAGTTACAACAAGAAGAAAATTATAATGACTTATTAAACAAAGCTTTTACAATGGCAGAACTAAAACGCGCTCTCCAGAAATCCAAGATGTCAGCACCAGGAAACGACCAGATTTGTTATGTAATGATAAATCAACTCCGTGAAAATTCAAAGGATGTATTACTTGAGCTATATAATAAAGTCTGGGAGGATGGGAAACTGCCACAGAGCTGGAAGGGAAGCTGTGGTGGTGCCAAAACACAAACCAGGAAAAGATTGTACAAATCCAGGAAATTATAGACCAATTACTTTAACATCTGACATATGCAACATAATGGAGAAAATTATAAATGAAAGGTTAACATACTATATGGAAAAGAAGGGATATATAGCTAAATACCAAAGTGGTTTTAGGAAAGGAAGAAATACAATGGATCCAGCTGTAAGTTTAGAACATGAAATTAGAAAAGCACAAGTTAACAAAGAAAGTGTCGTGGCTGTCTTCTTTGATAAAGAGAAGGCATATGATAAGATGTGGAGAGAAGGATTGTTAATTAGACTGTGTCAATTAGGTGTCAAAGGGCGAATATATAGGTGGATTAAGGATTTTTTACAAGGGAGATCAATACAAGTTAGAATTACTCAAGAAAATATACTGTAGAGAATGGAACACCTCAAGGGAGCATAGTGAGGCCTTTATTATTCTCTATATTAATTAATGATGTGTTCAGGGAAATAGGGAATGGGATGGGGTTTTCTCTTTTTGCGGACGATGGGGCAATTTGGAAGAAGGGAAGAAATCTGAAATTTATTGTTAAAAATAAAATAGAGGAGTGGTCATATAAATTGGGTTTTAAATTGTCAGGAGATAAGACAAAGACAATGTTTTTTACAAAGAAAAGAATTAGTACAGAGGTAAAACTAAAGCTGTATATTCAAGAATTGGAAAGAGTGAAACATTTAAGCATTTTGGGGTTATGGTTTGATGAGGGAATAACATGGAGTGTACATATCCAGAAAATACAAGACAAATGTAGGAAGGTGTTAAATGTTATGAGATGTTTGGTGGGAAGTAATTGGGGAGCAGAAAAGCGTTGAAGGCAATTTACTGTGGATTAATTAGATCAGTACTGGGTTATGGTTGTGTGGTGTATGGATCTGCATCAAGTTCATCTCTAAAAAAGATTAGCCCCTCTATTTGGAACAAAGAAACCCTTCTGGTTCTGACCAACCCCCCCCCCCCCCCCCCCCCCTCTGGCAATAAACCTTCATGATGTTATGTTTACCAAACCCTGGAGCAGGGAGAGACAGACACCACTCTGCTTTCCTCAGCAACCCCAACTAAGATATATTTTTTATTCTCAACATAAGCTGGACAGTATCGCCGCCGAGAGACAGAGCTTGACGGAGCGGGTCGACGAGGCGGAGGTCCGCATTCATCAAGTGGAGAACTGGGCAAAAGAGGCGACCGAGGCGCTGTGCTCCTGCATCGAACAACAGAGGAAAACACAGCTCAAAGTGTTGATTTAGAATTGGTTACTCAAACACGTTTTACAGCTCTTGTAGAAATAGTAGAAAGAGGGGGGTAGTCACCCTTATTTCTGACTCACTGAATTTTGAACTGATATCTGAGAAGGGAGACAAAGAGGGCAAATTTGTCATTATAAAGGGGAAAATCGATGATGCTGTGGTCACAATTGTCAATATATATTTTCCTCCAGAGAGCGACAGGACCTTCTTAAAAATGCTCTTTGACACCATTATCTCATTTAGCGAAGGAGTTCTTGTTTGTGCTGGAGATCTGAACACAATTCCTAATTATGCTCTAGATACAACAAGTCACAAGAAACAAAAAACTGGCAGGTCAAAAGATCTAAATATCTTGATCAGGGAGTTGGGCCTGTTTGATGTTTGGAGGGGTCTTCACACTAAAGAAAGAGAATTTACTAAGGATCCAGGATCGATCTGTTTCTGATGAATAATATTAATAAATCTAAAGTGAAGGAATGCTTAATTGGAACTTCTGATGTTTCGGACCACAATACTATCTATTTGTCCCTCGGTCTGTCTAAGAGGCCTAAGACGAAACTATGGCGCTTAAATATAGGTATCCTTAATAATGAAACCACTACAAAAGAGATTAGAAAAGAAATAACGGAATGTGTAAAAGACAACAGCAATGGCCAAGTGAATCCCACTTTAGTCTGGGACACGGTCAAGGCAGTAATGAGAGGAAGACTAATTTCTAGAACTGCTTATCTTAAAAGACTGAAAAGGTTAAAATACGATAAACTAGAAAAGACATTGAGGGAATTAGAATTAAAACAGCAAATGACTAACAATGCGGAAGTATCAGAACAAATAACAAAAACTAAAACGAAATGATACTCGAGGAGCTAGAGGAAAAATTACGATTCTCCAAACAAGCATTTTATGAATCAGGCCCAAAAGCTCACGAATCTTAACCAGACAACTTCGTAAACATCAATCGAAGCATTCGATTGATGTAGAGAATTTTGGAAGATTCTCTACCAAAATTAGAAAATCTTCAACTGGTAACTTAACCTATGACATGGATAAAATACATAAGACTTTTGAAAATTATTTTAAAACATTATACTCTCCCCCAGAACCAGTTAACATAAATGATATTGACAATTACTTGGCAGCCTTGGACCTATCTTCGATTGGACTAATCCAAAATGAAGCTTTATCTGCTCCCATTTCCCAGAAAGTATTAGATACAATTATTGGACATTTGAAAAATAACAAGAGCCCAGGTAGTGATGGGTTTCCAAAGGAATGGTACAAGATGTTGAGAAAGGAGCTTTCCCCTGTTCTACTTGAGTCTTTGAACTGGACATTGAGCAGAGCTGAGATTGCCCCATCTTGGAGAGAGGCCATAATATCTGTCCCCCCTAAAGAAGGAAAAAACGTCAAATACTGTGAATCATATCGCCCAATCTCAATTTTGAACGTTGATTATAACATTTTTACGTCAATAATTTCTCGGAGAATGGAACATTACTTGTTAGATATAATACACAAATACCAGACAGGTTTTATCAAAGGCCGACAAACTCATGACAACATAAGACGAACATTACATGTAATAGACCATGCTAAAAAGCAGGGCCTTAGCATTGCATTAGTTAGCCTGGATGCAGAAAAAGCCTTTGACCGGGTCAACTGGGCTTTTTTACATAAGGTGCTTGAGCGTCTGGGCTTTAATAATCAGTTTATTAGTTGTTTGCGGTCACTTTACGATGAACCACGGGCCAGGGTAAAAATTAATGGGCACCTTACTAACAGCTTCCAACTATACAGAGGAACCCGCCAGGGTTGTTGTCTAAGTCCATCGCTTTTCGCAATATTCATTGAACCATTGGCACAGGCCATTAGAGAGGATGATGGAATAAAGGGCATCAGTTTTGCTAATATAGAACACAAAATCGGCCTTTTTACAGATGATGTAATCACATACCTCCAAAATCCAAATATAACTCTCCCCAAACTGTCAGGCTATAGTCTAAACATCAAAAAGACGCGGGTCCTGACCATTAATTATTCCCCTAGTAAATCTATAAGAAAGGCCTATGGTCTTAAATGGGACGCCAAAAAGCTAAAATATCTCAGAGTATTTATTTCTCGAGATTTAAATGAGCTATTTAATTTGAACTTTGGTAGTCTTACGGAAACTATACAAAAAGATTTGGCAGCCTGGGCAAGGTTAATGCTGGGTTTCACAGCTAGATTGGAAATAGTGAGAATGAATCTGCTCCCTCGATTTACCTGCAGGACATACCTTATATACCGGATATACCTTTTCATGTCATTGCCTGTTAGAATATCTAACGCACAGTTTCATGCCTGGGACAGGCTGATCTCAAGATTTATTTGGGCTGGGACCAGACCAAGGATAAAATTTATAACACTTCAAATTAATAGGGAGCAAGGGGGTCTGGCTCTTCCAAATTTGAGGGAATACTATTACGAATCTCAGATTGGTGCTCTTCGGAAATGGAGACTGGATGGAAACAGATTGAACTTAGGCAAGGTGGGGTTCAACCCCCATCAAGGCTGGGAGATAAAATAGTTACAGATAGAAATGGGAATGGTATAGTTGAAAACACATTGTTAATCTGGAAAGAGGTGGTGGACAGGTACAGATTGGCAGATGTCACTGGACTCCTGATGTGGCCCTCCTGTAACTCAAACTTTCGGCCAGGAGAATTGGATCCCTCCTTTTTAAGTCGGAAAGATTGTGGCTTTATGCCAGTTTGTAGATGGTAATACTTTTAAAACATTTGAACAATTGAAAAAGGAGTATAATCTTGAGAACAGAGTCTTATTTAAATACTTTCAGGTGAGACATTTTTACATCACTAAGATAATAAAGAGTGTTCCTCCTGAAGGTAATACTATTGTAAACATTTTCACAAATGCTTACTCTCACCTTCCATCTAAAAGTGTTTCCAAACTGCAGAAATAAAATGGAAATAACACCTTGAATATTAAGGCTAAATGGGAAAGGTAATTAGGAAAAATGATTTCAGAGGATGATTAGCTTTCAATGTGTACGACACAACAGACATCAACCAGTTCTAAGAGGTGGAAAGAATTTGGATTGAAATGCCTAATCAGATACTTCATTACACCTAAAATTAGTAGAGAGAGAGGAAAAGAACAGCAATGCTGGAGACAATGTGGCCATCAGAATGCCGATCACTCTCATATATTTTGGTACTGCCCAAAGTTGGCAACTTACTGGGACGGTATCTGTCAGACTACCAGGATAATCTTGGGGTATGTCATTCCTAAGGACCCCAGAATTTTTCTGCTGGGGCTGTTATCTGAAGAAGTACTTCGAAAAGAAGACGAGTACCTTTTTTAAATTTTATCTCTTGCAGGCAAAAAACCTATTACACGGTCCTGGCTGAAGAAACTTTCTCCCAAGCTGGATCATTGGTGGGAAGTTGTTGAGGAGATCCACTCCATGGAAAAACTGACCTATCTTTTACGCGTAAGAGCACATTCTTTCAATAAACGCTGGTCTAAATGGCTGACATACAAGAATAAAGAAGCATAATCAAGCTTGTCTTGTAATAGTTTATCTTTTATTTTTTATTTATATGTATCAGTGCCCCTAGTTCTGTGTGTGATGTATGTTTCATTGGTATGAAAAACCTTAAATAAAGAGTATAAAAAAACAACAACTCCAACGGCAGCATTACAGGTAGAAATGGGAGAAATGCCTCTTGAGTTGAGAAGAATTCAGTTATCTCTGACCTATAGGATTAATTTACAGGGTCATAGTGAAGATCATTCAGCACAAAGCACTTAAACATCTTGTTGGGAAATGGAGAAGAGGGAGAGAAAAAGCTTTGGGTGGACATTTAAACAAAAAGCAAATGGAGTTAGAATTAACTGATTTAATGTTCAGTCCAACGGTACCACTGCCAGCAGTACCACCTTGGATACTACCTGAAGCTAAAGTAGATCTTACACTATTAGAAAAGAGAAATAAGGTCAGGGGGTTTAGTTTGAATTCAAATACAATACAGGAATATATTAACAGTTACTACAGTTTCATACAGATCTACACAGATGCATCAAAACGTTTAGTTAACAGGATAGGAGTATCTTTTATTGTTCCAGAGTTTCATATTACAGTAAGAAAGAGGACCAGTGATAAAATATCAGTATACAAAGGAGAAATGCTAGCAATTTTGTTTGCAGTGCAATGGGTAGAGGAAATAAGACCTCTGAGAGTGATTATTTGTTCAGATTCATCTTCATCATTAATCAGTTTACAGAGAAGTCACTCAGATAGTAGACCAGATATTTTGATAGAAATCCAACAAACATTATACAGAATTCAAATGATGGGCATTACAGTCATATTTTTGTGGGTACCAGCACATATGGGAGTTAAAGGAAATGAAACGGCAGATAAGGCTGCAAAGGAGGCTACAAAAAGAGAAGACATCGATGTGTCAGTTAAAATTAGTAAGATGGAAATAAAGAGCATTATTAAACAGAAGATGAAGGAAAGGTGGCAAAAGCAATGGGAGGAAGAGAGGAAATGAAGATGGTTTTACATGATTCAGAGGAGAGTGGGAGAAATGAGATGTGCAGGGAGGAACAGAAGAGAAGAAACAATTATATCAACACTTAGATTTGGGCACACAGGATTAAATGGAACATTATTCAAAATAGGTAAATATAACACTGGCAGATGTGAATACTGTAAGCAACAAGAGACAGTCGAACACGTTATGGTTCACTGTAGGAAGTATGAAAGAGAGAGGAGGGAAATGGTTCAAAATCTAAAAAAGGAAAGAATAAAATTTGATTTAATAGAAATACTTAGAAAAAACTCAAGATATAAGTGTTATGTAGTTGTTTTTCATTATCTTAGATTAATAAATGTAATTGAGAGGATTTGAAATCTTATTTTGGTTTTGTCGATACTGTGTTGTTAATTTGATTGTGACTTGTTTTGTTTAGTATAAATAAGTAGTAGTCATTCTGATCCACACTCCATACCAGTTGATGGCGGTAATGCACCAATTTCTTGCGTGCCAACCGCCAAAAAAATCCATAAAGAAGAAGAAGAAGAAGAAGAAGAATATTTCCGGTTTCGTTGATCTTTCCTCTTCCCAGCTTACAGCCACGTTGATCCTCCGGGTTCTTTGTCCTTGTGTTGCTGTGAGGCCAGAATCGGGAGTGTTGGTGAAGCTGGAAGAGAGCAGCAGCTGCTGCAGGTGATGAAGTCTGGAAAGAAGTCCAGCAGCTGGAGGCACAGCGGAGAAACTGGAGGGAAGCAGGAACTCAAAGAGCGGCAGGACGCAGCAGAGGAGACACCGATGATGGGGGATGTTTTCCAGCCCAGAGTTCTGCTGCACCCATCAGGTTTGGAGATTTCCTTCTTCATGCTAACTGTATGGATGGAGCTAAAGTTTAGGAGCCGTTTTCAGCAGCTGATGGATTCCTCCTCTTCATCAGAACTCGTTGCAGGGTTTCCCCCAGAAACCTGGCTAAGCCTGCAGCACGTGACCAGCTAGCATGTAGCAAAGAGGGCGCTAATGCTAGCTTAGCATGTAGCAAAGAGGCGCTAATGCTAGCTTAGCATGTAGCAAAGAGGCGCTAATGCTAGCTTAGCATGTAGCAAAGAGGGCGCTAACGGTAGCTTAGCATGTGGCACATGGGATGCTAATGCTAGCTTAGCATGTAGCAACATTCAGCATCAAGTTATTCCTGTCTGTCTGCCTGGCAAAGTTCCTCCATCATCACTTTTTGGTTTATCTTGTCTAGAAAGATGGTTGCATGTTTTCTTCTGGCTGTTGGTTATGGAGGACCAATCCTGTCATAATTCAGATCACATACAAAAGTAAGAATAAGTATTCCTCTACTGTCCCACAATATGGAAATTTTGGTGTCACAGTTGCAAACACATGGAACGTTACTTTTTTCCACTTAGCTGTCCATTTAAATCACACAGTACAGATTTATATGAGCAGCCATCTTCTGTCTCTCAACCTGTTATTTATCAATCTTTCTCTCTCTATCATGTATCTTTATACACGGTTATATTCTGAAGGCTAGCTGCCATTCTTACTTCCTACTTCTTAATTAAATGTAAATCCCTATAGATTCTAGATCTGCAGAGTTTATATTATTTTTGAGTGTAATGTTATTAAGTTTTAATTTTATTACATTTGGGATCTGTTTCCGATCTATTCATGGGTCTATAAAGCAGCAAAAATGCATTTTCCAAGAATAAAGCAGCATCTGTTTTCAGGGATGGACTCAGGAAGGTGGATTTTTGTTTCCAACAGAGACTTTTGGTGATTAGTGACGATCAAAGTAAATGTTATTTTTGTAGGACATCTGAAAATGACCATAAAGCCGTTAACTTGCTGAGAATGTGCTTTATTGAGCGTTAATCCTTCTAATAATCTAGTTAAAACATATGATCGTCGTCCTCGTATCAGGCAAACATTCTTAGTATATTGAAGTAATCAGGAACCACAACATGAAATAAACAAATGTCCCTTTTCTGTTGTAGCACAACAGAAAGAAACGACAAAGGAGGCCTTCATCCTGTTGTTTCCCTTTGCTCCTGACACATGTGATATAAATTGTGTCTGGGATAATTCCTGCCTATTTCAGTTTTTCTCTTTAATGCATCACCGCATGTTTCCCCATCAAAATTCCACCAACATCTCCACGGCCAGAAGGCGCTCAGTGCTGCCGACTCCATGGAGCCGGCTTGACCGGCGCTGCAGCGGAGGAGAGATCGCGCTGAAGTGACTTGAGTTATATTTGCCCCCTAGTAAATAGGGCAGGTGGTCATTATTGTATAAATATTAAAATATAAAAGTGGTCCAGCACATGCTGGGGCGGAGGGATACCACATCACATGTGGTATCCCTCCGCCCCTCTGCTCAGTGACCATCCCCGCAAATTCTAAATAAAAAATTTTAAATTAAAATATAACTTACCGAAAATCCTCGCTCTCATGTCATGTTGAAAACATTCTTCAAAATGGTCGCTGCATATGACGAGTTTTCTCTCTGGCCAGAAGTTAGATGGCAAATCCGCTCTCTTCAAGTTGGCAATCCAGCAACGAGCCCGGTGGCTCATGAATCGGGAAGTTGAAATAAGCAATGTTTTTTCTACTTTTACCAGTTGTGTTGGAACATCCGATGGCCATGCACGTGGGCATTGTTGCTTCAGCAATAGCTCTTGGGAATGTCAGCAGTGAAGTCCTCTGGAAATCCGAAAAAATTATTGATGATCGCAGCTATGTAGAACGGCTCCTATTGACTTTGCATGGAAAGAGCGGAGAGAAATGCTGTCGCAGCTTCCGCTTTTCCACGCCCCAGGATGTGATGTCAGACGGCCCTTACTGCCCAAATATGGGCAGTAATGTCAGCCCCCATACACAGTGATTTAGACGACAATTTATGTTTTTATTTTCTTATTGATTAAAGATAAGTTCATTAAATAACCACAAACGTATTAGTTTTAGTTATAGCTAATGATACCCTGATTTGTCCTTGTTGACCGGACTTCCCCTTTAAAGCATGGCTGAAAAGGTCAATATTGTGTCATCAGCACTTTAAAGTAAAAAAGGGTAGCTCTACAAAGAACTGAGTTTTTGCAGGGGTTATAACAGTCATGTCATTTTACTGTTCTGCATGTTCTGTCAAAGAATTTAATCTAACTAAATTACCTAAATATGTCTTTATTAAAATGTGCCTCAGTTCAGGCTGAGATCCAAATACTTTCTAATGTGGATAATGTGTTTCAATGTTTCCTGCAGATGTTCAGCAGAAGCTGATTGTTAAAGAAGAAGCTTGTTTAGACCACAGACCTCCTGCTGACCTGCATGACTCAAAGCCCCCCCACATCAAGGAGGAACAGAAGGGAGTCTACATCAGTCTGCCAGGAGAGCAGCTCAATGGGAAGGAGGTAATTAATACCATCAGGTTTCCAGTGGCTCCTCCTCCCATTAAGAGTCTGGAGGATAAACAGTCTCTGCTGCTTTCACAGGTTTATACAGACCAAATTAAAGGCAGAGAGCTTCCAGAAGAGAATGATGGAGAATCCATCAGGATACAAGATCATGGAGATGCTTCTGTTTCTTTAAAGACTGAAGATACTGAGGAGGATGAAGAAGACAGTAATGTAGACCACCCTCTATCTGACCTGAAACACTTGTCAGACTCTGGATATAAAAAATGTTCTGCAGAGAAGAAAAATGTGGAGTCATGTAGGAAAGGCCGCAGAGGAGTGAAGCTTAGCTGCAAAGACTGTGGCAAAATATTTGTTGGAAAACGGTATTTAAACAGACACATGAGAATCCATACAGGAGAAAAGCCTTTTTGTTGTGATTTATGTGGAAAAAGATTTAACGATACATCCTCTTTAAAAAGACATACGAGAATCCATACAGGAGAAAAGCCTTTTTGTTGTGATTTATGTGGAAAAAGATTCAACGATAAATCCTCTTTAAATAGACATATGAGAATCCATACAGGACAGAAGCCTTTCTGTTGTGATCTATGTGGAAAAAGCTTTAGCGATAAAGGACATTTAAACAGACACATGAGATCCCATACAGGACAGAAGCCTTTCTGTTGTGATCTATGTGGAAAAAGCTTTATCTCCAAATTAAATTTAAACATACACATGAGAGTCCATACAGGACAGAAGCCTTTCTCTTGTGATCTATGTGGAAAAAGCTTTAGCATCAAATCAAGTTTAAACAGACACATGAGAATCCATACAGGACAGAAGCCTTTCTCTTGTGATCTATGTGGAAAAAGCTTTAGCGAAAAAGGACATTTAAACAGACACATGAGAACCCATACAGGACAGAAGCCTTTCTGTTGTAATCTATGTGGTAAAAGCTTTATCTCCAAATTAAATTTAAACATACATATGAGAGTCCATACAGGACAGCAGTCTTTCTGTTGTGATCTATGTGGAAAAAGCTTTAACCAAAAATCATATTTCATGACACACATGAGAACCCATACAGGACAGCAGCCTTTCTGTTGCGATCTATGTGGAAAAAGCTTTAGCTCCAAATTAAATTTAAACACACACATGAGAATCCATACTGGACAGCAGTCTTTCTGTTGTGATCTATGTGGAAAAAGCTTTAACCAAAAATCATATTTCATGACACACATGAGAACCCATACAGGACAGCAGCCTTTCTGTTGCGATCTATGTGGAAAAAGCTTTAGCTCCAAATCAAATTTAAACACACACATGAGAATCCATACTGGACAGCAGCCTTTCTGTTGTGATGTATGTGGAAAAAGATTTAGCCAAAAATCTAATTTAAGCACACACATGAGAATCCATACAGGACAGAAGCCTTTCTGTTGTGATCTATGTGGAAAACGATTTAGCCAAAAATATAATTCAAACAAACACCTGACAACTCATACAGGACAGCAGCCATTCTGTTGTGATCTATGTGGAAAACGATTTAGCCAAAAATCAACTTTAAACCAACACATGACAACTCATACAGGACAGAAGCCTTTCTATTGTGATTTATGTGGAAAACGATTTAGCCAAAAATCAACTTTAAACAAACACATGAAAATCCATACAGGACAGGTGCCTTTCTGTTGATTTCTGATGATTAAAACGTAGATAAATAAAAATGTAAACAATGTATAGGGCTGGACGATATAGGAAAAAAAGCTTATCGATTAAAAAAATGCATATTGACATTTTATGATATTGCTAAATGATTTAATTTTAATAAAGAACACAAACACAGAATTCCAATTAAATCTTTATTTAACCAACTTTTTTAACCTTAACAGATTTTTTTAAAGAAAAATAACTTAAGAGACCTGAGTTATGTTATAAATACTGACAAAGAATAAGCTAAAGTGACCAGTAAAATTACCAAAATAAATATACCAAATAAATAAATAAAATAGCCTATTTAGGTGGGAATAGTACACTAGTTACTTTTCAGGTTTCATAATTGAGAGGCTGACGCAGGGCTGAGGTCCGAGGTCGTGGCGTGTAAGGACACAGATAGCAGCTCATTTTGCA
This sequence comes from Fundulus heteroclitus, assembly GCF_011125445.2. Classification (NCBI taxonomy): domain Eukaryota; kingdom Metazoa; phylum Chordata; class Actinopteri; order Cyprinodontiformes; family Fundulidae; genus Fundulus; species Fundulus heteroclitus. Next base: position 938,458 of record NW_023397066.1, on the reverse strand, counting down.
CTGATTCTTTGCACTAGTTGCACAATTTAGGGAGCGCTGTTAGAGAAAAACTTGTCTCGGAACCTTATATCGCGGATCAAGAGTGGCGAGTAATTGTTGAAGCCAGGTTTTTCAACTGCAGACAACAGCAGCATTTCTGGAGTCGCATGGGGCTGCGGGTGTGAGCGACTGAGCGGCTTACGTGATGAAACAAGTTGGTTGCGTTACCAGACTTTGTTTTTACCGGTTCCTTGCAAGTTTTACAAATCACTGGTTTATTTCTGTTAGGCTGGTGAACTAGTAAAACCCCGTTTTGGGACCGTTTCCTCCGCCGCTCCTTGCTGCGACATATTCCCGTGCTCTGTGTTGTGGTTTCATAGGGCGGCGCTTTGTGATGGCGTGCCTGGGTCCGCGATTACGATTGGTCGAGAGGAAGTAGTGACTGTAGCATCAACTAATATGATAGGCTAAGAGGAAGGAAGGAAAGCTGTTTCTATATCGAAGTTTTATCGACCCTATTTTTTCCTATCGCGCCACACGTCTATCGATCGATATATATTGTTATTGAATTATCGTCCAGCCCTAAGTTTGAATGAAATATAGGAAAAATTAAGCAAAATAAAACAGGAAAAGGGTAACTAAGAGCAATTAATGATTTTATAAACAATTGGACTACAAATTCAAACATGTTTCACTTTAAAGCTTAACTAGAACAATCAAATTCAATCCTAAGCAAATAAGTTTATAATCTTGCTTTAAAAGAACTCAGGGTTTAAAGCACTTTTTACAGTCTTCTGGAAGTTTGTTCCAGTTGGTAGAACATAGGAAGTCAACTTGTTACAACTTGTAAAGCACTCTGGGGTCATCGGACTAGTTAAAGTGCAATACAAGTACAGACCAGTTACCAGATTAGGTTTAAGCTGAAGTCCTTAGTGGTCTGGAGGGTTGATAAGACTTTATTGATCTCACAGTGGAGAAATTCACTTGTCACTGATATGCTGATAACAAGTCTGTGATGTATTTAGGTGCTAAGCCATTCAGGAATTAAGTCAATTTTCTGAGATCCAGGGAGCCAGTAGAAAGAATTTAGTACCAGGTCGATGTTCTCTACTTTCTTAGTCTTAGTGAGGACGCGGGCAGCAGCATTCTGGATCAGCTGCAGCTGTCTGATCCACTTTTTTGGTGAACCTGTGAAAACACCGTTCAGTTATTGAAAATTGAATGCATGGATTAGTTTTTCCAAAACCTGCTGAGACATCAGTCCTTTAATCCTAGAAATGTTTTTCAAGTAATTTCCTGAGTCCATTAATGCAACGGACCTCAAACTGGGGTCCGTGAAACTATGCTTTTGAGCCTGAGGAGGCACTGCTAAGGATGCTTTGTGGTTGAGCTAAGTTTCACAATTGACAAATATTTAACTCCATTCACCTCATCAAGTAAGGTAAAAGCCAAATCCGCTAAAATTAGGAAGTAAGTAAATTAGGAAGTAAAACTTTGTGAAATCCAGAGCTTTGCAATCACAGCTGTTTGGTCACTTTGCCCAAATCTGGATGCTGAACATGACGCACTGCTTTATCACTGAGGTGTGATGGTTGTCTTGTGGGAAAGTGTTGCAGAGCTTTTGACCTACACAAAGAAATGACTGAATTTATGCGAGGAGAAACCGGACATTGGACATTTCTGACATGATCCAGACTGCATCGCAAAGTTAGCCGATCTGAGACATGTTCAACATATTGAACAGCCTCAACCTCTCCACCCAAGGAGGCTACACATCTGTCCTTGTAGTTATAGACAAAATCACCACCTTTATGAAGAAGAATACAAGATGGAATAACAGACATGTTTCCCCAACTGATGGACTTTTTAAACAATGAGAAGCTGTCTGTTGCTATTGTGAGGGATGTTGTGACTTCACACCTGGGACTGGATGCTGATCCATTTTCACCTGCTGCAACAAGAAATGTCTTAACAGGTAAAACAAGAACAGCTCTTGGAGTTATCTTGTGACAGAACATTGAAAGTCATGCAGACTTTTGGGCCTCCCTCTCACATGAGTATCCTGAACTGGCTGCTGAGGCCATGAAAATATTGCTGCCGTTTCCGACCACTTACCTCTGTGGATCATCATTTTCAGCTCTGACTGTAATGAAGAACAAATGCAGAGCTGGTTTACAAGTGGAAGATGATCTTAGAGTTTGTTTGTCATCCATGCCTCCAAGAATAAACTGTGGGGAGAGACAGGCTCATCCTTCTCACTAATTGTCAAGAGGTTATTGATGTCATTGATTGACTGTGAGTAACAAAGCCTGAAGCAGATATTCATAAGAATGTTTTTCTGCCAATAGTTTAAATAAGATGTTTGTTGTGGTAAAATTGAACCAATTAAGAGTCTATAATCTGAATAATGGACCAAATGGGGTTCAATGGAATTAACTTCAGTCTTCTCACAGCTTATTTTTTGGAAGCTTTAAATTGTTATATTTTAAGAAAACACCCTGTGAAAATATAACTTGAGTATACTATAACTTTTATTTAAGGAGTTAAAATCTTTATTTTTATTCCTTTTAGCATATTAGTGATTGATAAAGGTTTTTGAAGATAGATGATTATTTTCACATCAGGCGATCTAGCCCAAAAATGTGCTGCCTATTTTTTTGGGCCTATTAATGAAGAGAATATTGCCTTTTATTTCCATATGATGAAAATAACACAATTATAACAAATATTGCACAACTCATAGTTTTAACAAAAAATAAAAATTAATAAAGCAAAACATTAACAATGGATAGCAAATGGAGGTAGCAGCAAATCTCTATCAGGTGAACCCCTGCGTCAGTGCACCCAGATTTTGGGCCTGATCTGTGGTTACTAGCTGAAGCAACTAAAGCTGTGTGAAAAAGGTTTTTTTATTCAATGAAAGGAGATGTTGGCACACAGAATAATATCAATATGATGCTACCAACTCATATTTCTCAGTTAGGATGGTGTTCTCAGACTTGAAAGCTTCCCCCTTCTGCCTCCAAATGTAACAATGGTCCTTAAGGCCAACCAGCTCAACTTTAGTGTTCTTAGACCACAGGATATGTCTCCAAAAATTAATTCCCTTGTTCATGTGTGGGTTTGAAAACTTTATTCTGGCTTTTACATGTTTGTTAGAATTATCACATATTTACTCATTAACATTAAAAAGGTTTTAAGGTTTGAGTTTATTCAGATATTAAAGTTGTTTTCAGGTGACCTCTCTCTCATGTATTACTATTTTTGTGTTTAATGTTTTTATTATATATTTACTGGAACATGTAGACCAGTGGTTACCATCTTATTTTCCTGTATATATCTATTGATTTTCTCTCTTATGTGTACAGAAGGCCTGCAGAAAGCAGAAAAACATGTTGTGATAATGATATGAACTGCACTCAGCCATCTGGTCTGCATACGCATAATTGAACTGTGGGAAACTTTGTATTTTCTCGAAGGTCACATTGCTGTATGCCTCCCCTACACTCCTTAGAAAATAAAAGTAAGGAGCGACAGGGATGTGTTTCAGAACGGGTAGGAGATGCAACTGAGCACATACCTGGCGTTCTCCTTGAAGAAAAGATCTAATGGTTGTTGTCTCTCTTCTTTGTGTTTAATGAATGTTTTAGGTGTTTAAACCTGACAGTGTTTCTTCCTGCAAGAGTAGCCTTTCAGCCTGTATGCTTCCTCTCATAGTTCCTTTAGCATAGGTACGTCACAATGTCCCTTACCGGCGCTACGGAGCTATAAGGAATCCCACAATCCTTTGCATGACATGACCTATAAGCACAGCCCACCTCACAGAAATGATCATAAATGTCTGCAGAGAACAGAGCGTGTGGTTGTAAGTAGCACCATTTACCCTTTCACATATTCCAGGAGTTGTTGGTCATCCATGTGGTTAAGAGGCCTTTGGCCATCTCCACCTTTGTTGTCTACAGCAACTTAGATCTGTTAGATATTGTAACAGTGTAACAGCAACGTGTTAAAGGAAGCAATAAAATCACCAGCTGTGATGAAATACAATTTATACATCTGTGTTGGCCACACCTGCAGCCACACAGTCAGTAACCCCACAAACAACTACTTCTTCACTTTAAGTTTTCACACACATACACTGCAGCATAAATACATTGGTTTGTTTATTTTTATTGTGACAATATTGAAAGACGTTAGTTCCAATTGTAGCGCGCACATTTGTTTAACTTTTGTATATTTAATGTTGTCACATAACATTTGTTTGTGCTTCCTATTCTGGTGTTGTGGGGAGTACCTTGAACTGGGCTGAAGCAGAGGACTCTGGCTGGTACACTCCAGTCCCTTATTGACTGACTGACTGGGTGGTACCATCTGGAGTTCCTCTAGGGGGAACACTATGGAGTCCTTATTCTAACTTTGTTGCATAATTAGGGTTCCAAGCCCGCAGCGCATGCGAACGGCTATGCCGTTCGTCTGCTCTGTGAGCAGAGAACCCTATTGTTTTTCGTGTGTTTTTAAATTATTTATTATTATTACGGCTAAAACGCGTTGGCCGGCCCATGCGGATTTGTAACGAATCAATAGGATCAGGTATCTAAGTACAGAATGTGCGCCTCTACTCAAACCCAGAAATTCAGACCCCTCAACAACTAGGGGGCTGTAATAAAGAGCTTCATTACTGTTTCTAGGACACTTAAAATGCAGTTTTAGAATATTGTGTATGAATAAATTGCACTGTGATTTAAAGTATTTTATTTTAAGTTGTGATGGTTTGTGCAGTTCTTCTCAGCTGGCACTGATGACCTGTTGACAAACCAATTGATATTGATTACTGTTTAGAATTGTTTGTGTAAATGACCTCCTGTCTCTTCCTATGCAGGGTGTTCAGGCTAAAAGATTCCCCGGGGGCCTGAACACCTTTTAAAGGTTCCGGAAGAGTCCATTATGGATTGAGGGGGGGGGGGAGTAAACTGTATTTTTGGTTGTTGTAGTATTTTAGGAATCTAGACAGAAATGTTCTGAGATATTTATAGATGATGATGTTTGTTAAATAAAGTATAATGTTTTAGCTATATTATTTGTTAGTGTTTGTAAGTTAGAGTGTGAGGGTGTTTCCCCTGTTTAATGGTAGATCTGGTTAATGGGAGGAGTTAGTGATCTATAAAAGGCTGCTTGTAAGAAGCTAGAGTGATTGTGGCTGCTCCTGTGACCTGTTTGCCAAGGTTGGACAATAAATACCAAGTTGGTGCACCTTTTCTCTGCCTCAAGTCTCCTGCTTAAGCCAGCCTCTAAGGGCCATTCTAACAGGGGCGCTATAACAAAGGACAATGCGTTTCGGCCTGTAACCACCAAACTACTGGTCCCACACTCAAAAACTTGATAGCACTTTGTTTATTGGATGTTTCTGCATCAAAAAGGGAATTGGCACACCTTTAGTTTCCCAGCTACTTTTCGCGCTACATGGCTACAAAGGTTGGACCTTTCTTGTTAATCTCCTCCTACATTTTTTGTGCAATCCGCGCAAAACTTTATACATAAGCGTGTCATTGACAGATAAAAAAAAGTTAATGCGGCAGATTTTTGAATTTTGACTTTTTCGAAAAGTAACGCTACAATAAGTGATGGCGAGCTAGCACTAAATGTAATTGCTGATTATTCTAAAACCATAACAGATTTTAACATGTCCTTTATAACCCAAACTACAAATAAGATTTTGCACATGTGACCCGCGTTTGAAGATCGTCCATCACTAGGGGGCGCTGTGATGTCAAGAAATCTATTACGCAAGAATGGCTGATCGGATTTTTACAAAACCATCTTCATCCCCTTCCAGTCATAACCCTGAACTAAAGTAATAAAAATGTTAATGATTGAAACAAGAGGGCGGGGCCTATTTCCAAAAGTGTGGAAAAAAACTTGAAAACTTCAAAAATTCACCTAAAATCACTTGTGTGGTGTACCAAGCTCAGATTTTCAGGATGTATTCCTTGAATAAGGTGCAACAATTCTCTCACTGCATGTATTCAAGTTTTTGAAAGTGCCACACTCTGTTTTTTTCAAAGTTTGTAAACTGGAGAAATCAATGTATTTTCCACAAATATTGGTCAATGCCAATAAAAATGGCCTCTATCTGTAAAGCACAGCCAGAATAAACATGTGTTTCAGTTTGGTAAAAAGCCAGGTGAATTTGACCAATTTACAAGAAATTAAAATTTACATGTATTGGACTATAAAGTTTAATGTTTTTTTTTTCTCTGAAATCGTTTCATTAATGACCAGATTAAAAATCACGTAGTTGGATAAAGCACTCTTGGACATACATAAATATTTTCAGAATTTTAGAGCAAACCGTTGAATTTTAACAAATTTATAAAGTTTGTGATCAGTTCACAGCTCTCATCATCCAGAGCTCTGCCATCCAGAACTGTGAAAAGGGCGGCCATTATGCCCATATTTGGGCACATCACCGGAAGTGACGTCATATCCCATGTTTTTTCTAAGCGGAGCAGAGACTTGAAATGGGAGGATAGCTTTTAGAGTTTTGAGAAGAACACATAATTTAAAAACTTTAATTGAATATAAAAAAGATCAAGCAGAAGCAAGGAAAGTTATTTAGAAGGCAAATAAGACAAAATGGAGAGATTTTTGTGATTCAATAGGCAGAACAACTTCTATAGCTGAGGTATGGGAATGATTAAGAAAATGAAGGGAAATAGAACAGAGAGAACATATCCAGTTCTAAAACATGAAGAAGGAACAGCATTAACAAATGAAGAAAAAGTAGAAGTAATGGCAAGAACATTTGCAAAGATCCATAGTTCAGATATGGATCAGACTTATTCGAAAAGTAACGCTATAATATAATATGGATAGATAGATAGATAGATAGACTTAGAGAGAATTAGAAAACTTTGTCATTTTGTATGCACAGGGTGCGTACAGAACGAAATTCTGTTGCATACAGCTTGTAAATTGCAGTAAAATAAATTACAGTATAAGGTGCAGCAGTGATTTGAAGTAAACAATTGAAATGCAAACAAATCAGGAGAAGTCACAGTGTACAGGTGTGTATTTAAAAAAAAAACATTTGTATATGCAGAATTGATTGTGCAGAGGGCAATTTGTGCAAGAATACAGCTTGTAAATTACAGTCAATTTAAATTACAGTATAAGGTGGAGCAGTGATTTAAAAGTAAACAATTGAAGTGTAAACAATGCATGAGAAAGTCACAGTGTACAGGTAAGTATTTTTAAAACCATTTGTATGTACTGAATTGATTGTGCAAAGGGCATTTGTGCGAGAATGCATTTAGAAACTGAGAGTTCGACAGCATTTGTAATGCTAGTTGGAGATGCAATGATGCAAAATGAGCAAATATGCGAATGTTGTGCAAAGTTTATGGGTTATAGTTATAGATAGCAGTGACATGCATTCAGGGGAGGCAATCATGGAAAGAAAGAAAATATAGAATAATGATAACAATATATATTGTGATTCACTTAGTCATTTGTAATAATAATTGTTTTTTTAATCTAATTTCCTTATTTTTTTTATCATATTCTCTTTAAAATCGAAGACTTTTGGCTATTTTTAACGTAAATCCTTGGTGGTGCTTGATAGTGAAGCGCCACCAAGCCAGCGATCTTGGCCTCCCCTGGGATTGCGCAATCCCATGTTAACTGCGCTGACTTCCATTCCGTGAATGCATCTTCCTGTCTCTAGATCATAAATTCAATTGTTCAAACACTGATGAACTGATTTTCCACAATTTAATATATGTGGATTACGAATTGTGTTTTGGTCATTAAACTATGTGTTTTCGTGTGCTGCTGGGCGATCATAAAAGCCAAAGAGCTGGTTGTAGGTGAGGCCGGCAATTCCTTGGCCTCTAGGCAGGGGGCGCTCAAGGGGCACCGCTCTGATCCCCAATTAGTAGAGTCAAAGCAAGTTATGGATGTGTTATTAGCGAGTTTTGCTAAACAAGTAAAGCACTAAAAAGACTCTAAACATACAGCTGGAACAGGACTGATGAAGGAAGGCTTTCCTCCCTGGCAGTGAGCTCCACTGAGACTGAGAAACTTTTAAAACTGAAGAAGATAAAAATAACTTTTACCGGAAGTGACCAATATTTTGTTCAGAAAGAGCGCAGCTGGACTTCATTTCTAAGTAGAGGTAAGACAGCGATAATTATTCATGTTTTGTTTTTGTAATGAAATGTGCGTAATGTAGATTATAGTTTTTGAATGTGTTACAAATGCGGAAATCCATCATAACTCATAAACTGCTACCAATCAAATGACAAATAATTTAGTTTTATTTATTTTTTTAACAAATAATCAATATTTTTTCCATGTCTCTTGGTTAATTGATTTGGCTCAACCAGTCTCCTTCTGCACTTTGCAATGAGTCTACTCTGTAGAGTGTATATATTTGTAAATCTGACTGATGACGTCAGTGCTTCACCAGCTATAAACCCTACCGCACGTCACTGATAGATAGATATATCTATCAACATCTGCATACCTTGATTCGAATGAAATTATTTTAGTCTTATTTAACACTACAGGCTACAAGGATAAGAAGAGAATATCTTGGTTGAACTTAAAATAAAAAGGTATAAGTTACGGGAAAGATGTAATTCATATATTATGATTTGTCATGAAAAGGAGTAATAGCATTAATGGTTTATAGGGTCACTGTAAATAAAGAACATTCATTATATATATATATATATATATATATATATATATATATATATATATATATATATATATATATATATATATATATATATATATATATATATATATATATATATATATATGGTGAACAGTTCATGGTGGGGGTTTGAGGGTCTCTGTTGATGCTATGGGCTGGGGACATGCAGCGCTGGGATGAAATGTCCTTGATGGAGGGAAGAGGAGCCCCTATGATCCCTTCTGCTGTCCCCACCACTCTGCTCATTTTCCACCAGTCGGAGGTGCTGCCGCCTCCACACCACACAGAGAGACAGCTGGTCAGAATGCTCTCTATGGTGCTTCTGTAGAAGGTTGTGAGAATGTGCGGGGACAGGTGGGCTCTCCTCATCCTCTGCAGGAAGTACAAGCACTTCTGTGCCCTCTTCACCAGTGATGTGGTGTTCACAGACCAGGTGAGGTTGACCGTGATGTGCACCCCCAGGAACTTGGTGCTGCTAACCACCTCCACAGCTGAGCTGTTGATGAGTTTGTCATCTGCAAACTTCATGATGTGATTGGGGGTGAACCTGGGGGTGCAGTCGTGTGTCATCAGAGTAAACAGCAAGGGGCTCCGGATGCAGCCCTGAGGGGAGCCCGTGCTGAGGGTGATGACATCAGAGGTGGTCTGTCAGACCCGGACCGACAGTGGTCAGGAGGTGAGGAAGTGGTGAAGGGCTGTGCTGAAGCCCAGATGTTCCAGTTTTTCCACCAGATGCTTTTCCACCAGAAGCTGCTAAACAGTCAATTAATCAGAAAGGAGTGAAACATAAACAGAAAATTGTACCATGGGGGACAGAAGCATGTGGAAATGTGATTAAATCTCCAAATAAAGCATTTAAAGTATTAAAAAGAACTCATAATATACAAAATCTTATTGAATATAAAAGGCAGCAGTCAATAGTGAGAAAAACAATAAAAAATGCAAAGAAGATATATTGGAGAAAGTTTTGTAATCCAGTAGGAAGAGACACAAAAATAGATAAAATACGGGGAATGGTTAAAAAAATGACTGGGATGAAAAAAGAGTTTGGTTATCCAGTTTTAATAGGTAATGGAATTACAGCAAAGATTGAGGGATTAAGCGGTTTGGAAAATGGATGGATGGATAAATTATATACATAGTTAAACACGCAACACACATACATACTAAATCCTCTCAGCTAATTTTGTATCTTTAAATATTTAATAAGTGCTTGAATTATATAATGTGATTGATGCTTCCATAATAAATTAGCCATAGTTACTGAACTCCATTACCCTTTCCAGTTATTTCCTCTCTTTTATATATTTTCTATAATAAATCAACACATGTTCTACTCTTTCTGTTTCCCTACAATAAGAACAATCACCTGTTGGATGTTTACCTATTATTTTTAAACCAATATTTAAACTAGTATGTCCAATCCTCAACATGTTAATCCATATTTCCTCTCTCCTATTCATTAAACTATTATTTCTTATTATCTCCTTCTTTTTTATGTAAATGCTTTCCTTTCTTCTAAATTCCATCTCTTCTGCCATATATTATTTATTTTATCTTTAATAATTACTTTTATTTCTGCTCTACTTAGTGGGACATCATGTTCAGTTTCACTTGCTTTAACTGCTTCTTTAGCTAATTTATCTACTTTTCCATTACCCACAATTCCTTTGTGTGCTGTAGCCCATGTGAATTGAATTTTTTTTGCTTTATACCATATATCAAATAAATAACTTAATCTAAAAGATTTTCACGTTTTCAGATTTTCCACTTATAATTCTGGTTAAACAAGACATTGAATCTGAACAGATAACTATCTTACTGGGCTTCACCCTTTGCAATGCCAAAATAATTGCCAACATCTCTGCTGAAAATATTGATACATTATCTGTTGTTCTTCTTTTTATAAAAAATTTTTTTTGTTTTGGAATATAAAATGCTACTCCTGTTTTACCATTTTCCTCTTTTGGTGCATCTGTATATGTTGTTTTCCAGCTTTGACATCTCAAAAAATTCCACAAGGGCCACAGATGCACCGTGACGAGTTATTTACGCAGGCAAAAATAATTTCTGTCATCAGAAAAGCAAAAGATACAGACCAACGGAGATTTGTTGGATCTAAAGAGAATCCTGCAGATGAAGCATCCACAGTGTTGAGAGGTGAAGAGTTTCTGAAAGACAAGAGATGGATTAATGGACCAGATTTTCTCTGTAGGTCAAAGGAGGAGTGGCCTAAGTTTGATGTTGATATTCATGTGATTTCTGCAGATGACCCGGATATCAAAAGAGATCTGACAGTGAATGTTGTTACAAAAGATCCAGAAAACGCCACAAACTATCTGATGCATTTTTTCTCATCCTGGTTTAAGTAAAAAACCTGCCCTGGATCAAGAGGATTGATGGCAATCATCAATGGATTTTTTGGATGTTCTGTTAAAGATCTGCGTGTGGATTAAAAGTAATGAAAGGATCTTTGGATGTTAAAGGATCACGCAGGATGCACCGCACAGAAAGGCAAGTATCAAGTAAGGCCTGAAAGGACTCTTCAAACTGCTATGTGATTATACTACAATACCATACAAGAAAACGGGTGGAACTACTGGAATTTCAAGGAGAGTATATCATTACGCATTATAAAGTTTGAAGTGTGTTGGAGCCGCGCTTCCGCTGTGTGATTGCGCAATACCAAGCTGTCAGGCTTTTGTCAGAGAGGAGTTCAAAATCTGATATTCTTTGCTTCATAAAGTGTGTGGCAACGTAACGTTCAGTGTTGGGGAGTTTTAACGAAGACAAGAACAAAACAAAATGTCCGACACTAATGCCAAACAAAATGATGTTAAAACGTCTAAAACTAAAAGGTCTGCTAAGTTTACTGAAAAGTGTTTGGCTCTTTACGTTAAAACATGTCAAGAGAAAAGAAGTTTGAAATTCAAACAAGCTTCAAGGTTCATGAAAAACGTCTTTGGGTTAATAACATCTAACGAAAATGTCAATGCTGTGGCTGCTGAGTTTGCAAAATGTATTAAGTAAAGAACCAAACACCCACCCAGATGCATGCTGGTCCTACCACTGACAGCCTATTTATGAACTTAATCCACCCAATCTGCTCATAACTAGACAGAAGCAAAGAAACATAACTACAATCCCAAAACATAACATCAAAAATAAATAATCTTAACTAGATTATCCACAAAAATACAAATTTAGTTAATAATAAAAAATAATTGGCTCCTACACTCCGGCCCCTAATTGTGCTTACACTTAATCACAATTACTGTTATTCTTATAAGGAGCCATACTCTCAAACAAAATTCAAACAAAATTAATATTGTGATCCCTTTATTTCCCTCTTATTCTACTGTAACACGGGGAGATGGAGCCCGGACTGTGACAGAGGACGTGGCCCTAAAGCCAACTGGTAGGCCTTAAATCTCAAGTGGCCTAGGGTCTCCCAATTAAAAGTACCCAGGTAGGTCTGGCTTAAGAATTAGGAAACAGAAATAGTATACAAAATATGTTTTATTTCTACAGTCTTTTACAATATTAAAAATATACTTTATTACACCAATCTAAAATCCAATAAAGCACAGGAACACAGGACAATACTAGAAACAATCTGAGAATTAAACAAACAACTGCAACCCAAATTAGTAACAACCAAAGACACAAAATAATGTTAGATAACCAAAAAAACAAAACAAGTCTCAAACTGCATCAATCCAGTCCTGTAAAGCTGTGCCAAATCAGCTATTTAATAAAATTTAAAAGAAGAACCCCGTACTATTGTCTGGTTCAATGTGTGTGGTGCTACCACTCCAGCTCTAAACAACCCCTTTTCTTAATAAACCCAGAGCATTAACCAAGCACCTGGGTGAGAGCATAATATGCAGCAGCAGCAACCTGAAATACCAAAAAAAGATCACAATAAAGGGTCTGCTAACAACAAGACATAAGAAAACAAGGGAAAAACTGGTACCTTCAGATGCTGCAGTGAGAAGTCACTGAAATGTTCCCAGCACACAAATTTCCTGATACCAATTCCTGGTACAGCAAACTAACAGCTCCAGTGGTCAGCCAAGTGATTTCCAAATCCACTCCTGGCAGGCACACCTGGTGCCTATATACACCTACTAATGAGCCCAACAACGCTGCAAACCCGAGGAAGGTGGAGAAATAGGGCACAGATGCATTCAGGGACATTTAATGGGTAGGAATTTACCACCACTCCACTGTTCCCGACCAATAAACCACCCGGTTACACTACAATAGTGTTTACCAAGAAAATCTGTAAAAGACAAAAAGAAAGAATGTGGGAAAAAAAATGAGTCCAAGATGCCAGACCGTTGCCTCCAGCAGCAAGCAGAGCTTGGTGTCATATTTTCATAAATTATTTCTAAATACTGCTGAATAATTTGATACAAACCTCCACAGGACTGTTCTATTTTTTTGGTTTCTACATTTACTATTGGCATTTCAGCTTTAACATCCAAAGGCAACTATTAACAAATAGGTTTTTAATCTTGATTTAAAGGAACTCAGGCTTTCAGCACTTTTACAGTTTTCTGGGAGTTTGTTCCAGATCAGTGGAGCATAGGAACTAAATGCTGCTTCTCCATGTCTGGTTCTGGTTCTGGTTCTGCAGAACAGGCTGGAGCCAGAAGACCTGAGTGGTCTGGAGGGTTGATGCCCTGATAACAAGTCTGTGATGGATTTAGGTGCTAATTCAAGGATTTAAAGACTAACAGAAGGATTTTAAAGTCTATTCTCTGAGACCCAATGAGAAACTTTTAGGAGTAAACCAGGCGTAGCCAGAGTGATAAATTCCTCTGTAATCACTATAAGGAAGAGGGACAAAAGATTATTGCCTGTTTTCACCACTCTGGTTACATGCTTGTAGTTTTAGTGTCCTTGTAGTTCTCATTTTGACCACTAGATGCCTTCCCCCCCAATCCTTGATGCATTAGAATCCTTTTCCCAACCAAAGCAGTAGTGTGACTTCTCTATGATCTGTTTCATCAACAGTGAGCGTCTTTTGAAAAGCAAACACATTACTCTCATTGTTAGTGTGACCCATGATGAGGCCTATTTTCTGTGTGAAACTGTGAAAGTTTGGATCTGAGCTGTTTGTGTTACAGCTGCTAATATTGCAGACTGTGAGGAGGCAGAGGAGACCAGGGGTCTCATTTATAAAGATGGCCTACGTGCAAAATGGGACCTGAGACGTGTGTATGTTCACGCAAAAAATAGGAACTATAAAAAGAAACATGTTTTTCTGACATCTGCAGTCCTAACAGCAGCTCTGATCCAGTAAGCTCATTCTGAGGAATCTGCCGATGTAGATGTTAAAGTGGTGATTTGCAGCCAGACGTCATCATGATTCCTCTCAGACCTTCAGTTTCTCTGCAGATCAGACTTTGTTCATAGATCAACTCCATCATAAGCATCCAAACCCCAGTGGTGTTAATGCTTGTGCTAGTGACACATCTATAGGAGATCCCCCTTCAAATAAATAAAAGAAAGCCCATAAGCCATCTTAGATCCTAAATCAAAGTCCTGACAAAATTTATTCTGGCTTTTCTACCATCACATTCCTCTCTCTGTACAGTCAAACAGTAACAGTCACATACACTCTGCGGATGCATTGGCGCAGCTGAAAGGCCGTGCAGATGGGAGAACTGAGGAAACGTGGTTCCAGGGGTCAGTTCCTGGCTAATAAAGAGGACTGACCAATATCCAGCTCTAGACTCAAGGCGTTGCCTTCTGCCATCAGCTACAGGGGAACGTGGCTACATCTGCCTCCAGGTGCTGAAAGGCAGCTCTCCAGAGCCCAGAGCAGAAAGGAGGTGTGTTCACCACTCACTGCAGTTCTTCTCGTCTTTTCTGGATCGTTTCTGCATTTTTTCTCCCTCCCTCCTCTGTGTAGCCGCAGGGGAATTTCATCAAGGAGCACTTTTAGCTACTTTAACAACTTATTTTTAATGTGGGCATCATGTCTACTCTTACCTCTCATTTTCACATTTAATCAACTCCTCTGAGTTCTTCTTCCAGTTTCGTTGCCTTTTCTCCGTGTTTGCCGCGTCGACATGATTAAAATAATTGATTAAGAATTGTTGTTTTAATGCCAAATAGAGCTTGACGGGATTTCAAACTTTCAAAAATCTTTCCTACCGGAAGCTATTCTGTTTGAAAAGAAATGAAAGAAGAAATAGAAAGGAGGGAAGGGTGGTAACAAGATTAAGATTAGGGTATACAGGTCTTAATTATACACTTTTTAAAATACAAAAGCATAATAATGGAAAATGTGATTATTGTGACAGATATGAAACGATAGAACATGTTATATTAGAATGCCATAAGTATGAAAGAGAAAGAAGGTGTATGAAAAGAGAGTTTGAATGTATTAAGGAAAAGATTAAATTGAGGAAGAATTCGGGGAGTAAACATATACAAATAATGATTAAATATTTAAAGAAAACTAAATTATTTCAAAGAATATGATTAAAATAGGTGTGTGTGTGTGTGTGAATGGGTGCATGATCTAGGGGGGTGGATTATAAAGATATATATAAAAATGGATGAGAGTATGTAGGTATATATAAATATGAAATTCATTTAGTTAAATTATATATTAAAGGTAGGAGTAGGATACAAATACAAATAAGTACAAATACTTATATAAGTTGATAGTCCATTTCGAACCATACTCCATACCAGTAGGTGGCGGTAATGCTACTTAAAGTTTGTTGCCAACCGCCAATAAAATCAAGAAGAAGAAGAAGAAGAAGAAGAAGCTATTCTGTTCGCGCACGCGCAAATGACCTGATGGAACGGATCGCGCTAATACGTCTATGGTCCTTTCCTCTTCCCAGCTTACAGCCACGTTGATCCTCCGGGTTCTTTGTCCTTGTGTTGCTGTGAGGCCAGAAGCGGGAGTGTTGGTGAAGCTGGAAGAGAGCAGCAGCTGCTGCAGGTGATGAAGTCTGGAAAGAAGTCCAGCAGCTGGAGGCACAGCGGAGAAACTGGAGGGAAGCAGGAGCTCAAAGAGCGGCAGGACGCAGCAGAGGAGACACCGATGATGGGGGATGTTTTCCAGCCCAGAGTTCTGCTGCACCCATCAGGTTTGGAGATTTCCTTCTTCATGCTAACTGTGTGGATGGAGCTAAAGTTTAGGAGCCGTTTTCAGCAGCTGATGGATTCCTCCTCTTCATCAGAACTCGTTGCAGGGTTTCCCCCAGAAAACTGGCTAAGCCTGCAGCACATGATCAGCTAGCATGTAGCAAAGAGGATGCTAATGCTAGCTTAGCATGTAGCACATGGGATGCTAATGCTAGCTTAGCATGTAGCAACATTCAGCATCAAGTTCTTCTTGTCTGTCTGCCTGGCAAATTTCCTCCATCATCACTTTTTGGTTTATCTTGTCTAGAAAGATGGTTGCATGTTTTCTTCTGGCTGTTGGTTATGGAGGACCAATCCTGTCATAATTTAGATCGCATACAAAAGTAACAATAAGTATTCCTCTACTGTCCCACAATGGGGAAATTTTGGTGTCACAGTTGCAAACACATGGACAGTTACACACAATTATTAGCAATGAGAATAAAAAGGAAGGAATCTGTCTAATCCAAAGTTACCTCTAAAGAAACACCAAGAGTAGCAGATAAGAGTAAAATACCAGAATAAATATTCACCAAGGAAAGAAAAAATGTGATAGTGGAAGAATAAACTGCATTTTATTTACCTTTCACATGATAATGATATATGCAAATCTTCCATAATATATCTGTGGGGGTGGGGGGGGGACTCTATTTTCCACTTAGCTGTCCATTTAAATCACAGAGTACAGATTTATATGAGCAGCCATCTTCTGTCTCTCTTAACCTGTTATTTATCAATCTTTCTGTCTCTATCATGTATCTTTATACATGGTTATATTCTGAAGGCTAGCTGCCATTCTTACTCCTTACTTCTTAATTAAATGTAAATTCCTATAGACTCTAGATCTGCCAGAGTTTATATTATTTTTGAGTGTAACGTTATTAAGTTTTAATTTTATTACATTTGGGATCTGTTTCCAATCCATTCATGGGGTCTATAAAGCAGAAAAAATGTGTTTTCCAAGAAAAAGAGCAGCATCTGTTTTCAGGGATGGACTCAGGAAGGTGGATTTTTGGACTTTTGGTGATTAGTGACAAACAGTAAATGTTATTTTTGTAGTACAAAAATAACTTGCTGAGAATGTGCTTTAATCAATTCAATTCATTTCAATTTTATTTATATAGCGCCAAATCATGAAACATGTCATCTCAAGGCACTTTACAAAATCAAGTTCAATCATATTATACAGATTGGGTCAGATTATACAGATTGGTCAAAAATGTCCTATATAAGGAAACCAGTTGATTGCATCAAAGTCCCGACAAGCAGCAGTCACTCCTGGAGAAGCGTAGAGCCACAGGGAGAGTCATCTGCATTGTCCATGGCTTTGCTGCAATCCCTCATACTGAGCAAGCATGAAGCGACAGTGGGAAGAAAAACTCCCCATTAACGGGAAGGAAAACCTCCGGCAGAACCGGGCTCAGTATGAACGGTCATCTGCCTCGACCGACTGGGGTTACAGAAGACAGAACAGAGACACAACAAGAGAGACAAAAAAGCACAGAAGCACACATTGATCTAGTAATCTGTTCTACATTAGATGGTAGTAGCGGGTGAGCCGTCTTCTCTGGATGATGTCACAGTTAACAGAACGCCAGACCAGGTGTACCTACTATGAAGAGAAAAGAGAGAGAGCAAAAAGTTAAAAGCTGAAATGACAACAGTCATTTCAATGTAATACAATGCAAAACTGGAGAACAGTAGACTGAAGAACAGTAGAAATCAGTAGAGTGAGAAAATTAGACCCTGATGTCCTCCAGCAGCCTAGGCCTATCACAGCACAACTATAGAGATAGCTCAGGGTATGAGCCACTCTAACTATAAGCTTTGTCAAAAAGGAAAGTTTTAACATTAGTCTTAAAAGTAGACGGGGTGTCTGCCTCACGGACCAAAACTGGGAGTTGGTTCCACAGGAGAGGAGCCTGATAGCTAAAGGATCTGCCTCCCATTCTACTTTCAGAGACTCTAGGAACCACCAGCAGACCTGCAGTCTGAGAGCGAAGTGCTCTGTTAGGAACATACGGGGTAATCAGAGCTCTGATATATGATGGAGCTTGATTATTAAGGGCTTTATACGTTAGAAGGAGAATTTTAAATTCTATTCTTGATTTAACAGGAAGCCAATGAAGGGAGGCTAAAATTGGAGAAATATGATCCCTCTTGTTGATTTTCATCAGAACTCTTGCCGCAGCATTTTGGATCAGCTGAAGACTTCGAACTGCATTTTGTGGACTTCCTGATAGTAAAGAATTACAATAGTCCAGCCTTGAAGTAACAAATGCATGGACCAGTTTTTCAGCATCACTCCTGGACAGAATGTTTCTAATTTTGGCGATATTCCGAAGGTGAAAAAAGGAAACTCTGGAAATCTGTTTAATATGGGATTTAAATGACATGTCTTGGTCGAAAACAACACCAAGATTTTTAACTTTATTACCAGAGGCCAAGTTAATGCCATCCAGATTAAGGGATTGATTAAGAACTTTATTTTTTGAAGACTCTGGCCCAAAGATTACAACTTCTGTCTTGTCAGAATTTAAATGCAGGAAATTTAAAGTCATCCAGCTTTTGATGTCATCAAGACATGACTGCAGTCGAAGTAATTGATTGGATTCCTCAGGATTTATGGATAAATATAGCTGAGTGTCATCAGCATAACAGTGGAAATTAATCCCATGCTGTCTGATAATTTTGCCAATCGGAAGCATATATATAGTAAATAGAATTGGTCCAAGGACTGAACCCTGTGCAGTGTTTGCCGCAGGAATTTGCTTATGCCACGTTTTCCGCGGACAGACTCGCGGAGCGGGGGTATCCATGTGTTTTTTCCATGCCATTCACGCACGTGTTAACGTCACTTTTTTTTTTTTTTTTTTTTTTTTTTTTTGTTGGAATGTTGGCGTGGCGGTAGCGTGACTTTGGCGTGGCGGCCGCCACGCCAACATAGCGCTGCGGGAAACACTGCTGTGGTACTCCACAAGTGACCCTAGAGTTTGAGGAAGATTTATTATTAACATGAACAAACTGGAATCTGTCCGACAGATAAGATTTAAACCAGCCTAATGCTTTTCCCTTAATCCCTACAGTATGCTCAAGTCTTTCTAGGAGAATATTGTGATCAACTGTATCAAACGCAGCACTGAGATCTAACAGGACAAGTATAGACACAAGTCCATTATCTGAGGCTGTGATGGCAAGCCACACAGGGTAAGAACACACCCTAAAACAGTTTGCTTTCTCTTTAATTCACTTTAGTTATTACTTTAAATATTCCTTCATTATATCTCTTAGTTTATTCCTTTATTTACCTTACAATGTTTATATGGAGTGCACACATATTAACACTGCAAGGTCAATTCAGTTTATGTTGTACTAATACTTTTTTCTTTGTTTGAGTTACTTTGGTGTTTGGCTTCCCCTTCCTGGTGGGAGAAGGCGTGTCTATGGCATGGCTGATCACTGAAGTGCAGCTGATGGCCTCATTGGACTGAACCAAGTGCCTCTTGCCAAGTGGGGTAGTCTTTGGGGGGTGTTTAGGATTATTTCATTGTTTGAGTTAGTAGTTATGTGGCAGCCATTTTGTTTTCCCCTATAGTATGTCTATGGTTTAGCTAAACTATTATTTAAGGGCCCTTGTTTGTCATTTCATTAGGTCAGTTTTGTTTGTGTCTGTCTGTGTTCAGTATTTTCAGTTGACCTCTTTTAATGGCATGCCAGTTTAATTCCTGACTTTGTTAAATATTTTTGTGCTTTGGGTAAATAAAACCCACTTTTTGAATCCAACACTTGTGTCCTCCACTATGTACTGCTTGGTCCCGCGACAGAGGCCATGAGAATATCATTAGTGACCTTCACCAGAGCTGTTTCAGTGCTATGATGAGCTCTGAAGCCTGACTGAAACTCCTCAAGTAGGTCATTACTTTGTAAATGTTCACATAGTTGATTAGCAACTACTTTCTCAAGAATTTTAGATAAGAAAAGAAGATTAGATATAGGTCTGTAATTTACTAACTCATCTTGATCAAGAGATGGTTTTTTAACTAAAGGTTTAATAACAGCTACTTTAAAAGCCTGTGGTACATATCCATTTACCAAGGATAGATTAATCATGTCTAAAATAGGACCACTGATCAGAGGGAATACCTCCTTAAACAACTTGGTTGGGATTGGGTCTAACATACAGGTAGAAGGTTTAAATGAAGCTAAAATTTTAGATAGCTCAGAAAGCTCTACTGCTTTTAAACAGTTCAGACACTGCGCAGGTTCTAAGGATTCCTCCAATGCTGCCTCACTTACTGAGGACGATGTAATCATGTTTGGGAGGATGCCAATTATTTTATTTTTAATGGAATCAATTTTATTTATGAAGAATCCCATAAAATCATTACTGCTAAGAGCTAAGGGAATGGATGGATCAACAGAGCTGTGGCTCTGGGTAAGTTTGGCAACTGTACTGAAGAGAAATCTAGGATTATTCTTATTCTCCTCAATTAATGATGAAAAATATGCTGCTCTAACTCTGCGAAGGGTCTTGTTATACAACAATAGACTGTTCTTCCAGATTAGGTAGGATTCCTCTTGGTGTGTAGAGCGCCATTTTCTCTCCAATTTCCTAACATTGTGCTTCAAGGAACGCAGCTCTGAATTAAACCATGGAGCCAGCTTCGTGTGAATAATCACCTTCTTTTTCAAGGGAGCTACATTGTCTAATGCAGAACGCAATGACGAAGTCATACCGTTTACAAAGACATCTATTTGTGAATTGGAAGAAACAACATTGCTGCCATCTACAGGGCATTTCTGCAATACGGAGGATATTAAAAAGGGGACAGACTCTTTAAGTTTTGATACAGCATTATCCGATAAAGATCTACTATAATGGAACCCTCTTTTGGGGGTGGAGAACTCAGTTAGATTAAACTCAAATGTTATTAAAAAATGATCAGATAGGACAGGGTTGTGAGGAAATACTGTTAATTCTTCACAATCAATGCCATATGTCAGCACAAGGTCTAAAGTATGGAGCCAAGAGTGCGTCGGTTTATGCACATTTTGAGCAAAACCAATTGAATCTAGGATAGTTTTAAAGGCTACACTAAGGTTATCACATTCTGTGTCAACATGGATGTTAAAATCACCCACTATAATAGCCTTATCAGTATTTAACACCAAATCAGATAAGAAATCTGACAACTCATCCAAAAACTGAGTGTAAGGGCCTGGTGGACGATACAAAACAACAAACAGAAGAGGTTTTATTGCTTTGCAGTTTGGATGAGGGAAACTGAGGGTTAAATGTTCAAAAGAACTGTAGTTATTAATTGGCCTGGGACTAATTAATAAATCAGACTGAAAGATGGTTGCCACTCCTCCTCCTCTTCCTACAGATCTGGGAATGTGGAAATTTGAATAATTGGAGGGAGTTGACTCATTTATACTAACGTAGTCCTCTTGTAGCCAGGTTTCTGTGAGACAAAACAAATCAATCTGTTTATGAGAAATCAATTCATTAACTAACAAAGTCCTCGGAGGGAGAGACCTTATATTTAATAGACCACATTTAATTGTTTTATTTTTAGGTTCAAGGTGAACCGTATTGATTTTTATTAGGTTTTTATGATTTGTTCCTTTTAGATCAGTTTTTGATCCGTTAAGTTTTGGCCGTGGGAAAGACACCGTCTCAATAGGATAATGGATGGGTAACAGTACAGAAGCTGCAGAGAGGTGTGTTAAACTACGGCTCTGCTTCCTGGTCTGGACCCTGGGTTGTCAGCATTTAGGAGGACTAATAAATCCGGCCAGATTTCTAGAAAGAAGAGCTGCACCATCCAAAGTAGGATGGATGCCGTCTCTCCGGATCAGACCAGGTTTTCCCCAGAAAGTTCTCCAGTTATCAATGTAGCCCACGTCGTTTTCAGGACACCACCTAGACAACCAGCGGTTGAATGATAACATGCGGCTAAACATGTCATTACTGGTCAAATCAGGCAGGGAACCAGAGAAAATTACGGAGTCCGACATTGCTTTAGCAAACTCACACACTGAAGCAACACCAACTTTAGTGACCTCCGATCGGCGTGACCGGGTGTCATTACCGCCAGCGTGAATAACAATCTTACTGTATTTACGCTTATCCTTAGCCAGCAGTTTTAGGTAAGATTCTATGTCGCCCGTTCTGGCCCCTGGGAGGCATTTAACTATGGTCCCTGGTGTCTCTAGTGCCACGTTTCTGACTATTGAGCTCCCGATAATCAGGGTCGGCTTCTCAGCGGGTGTGTCGCTGAGTGGGGAAAATTTGTTTGAAACGCAAACGGGTTGGTGGTGAACTGGGGGCTGAAATCTAGAGCTATGCTTCCTACGAACTGTCACCCAGCCGGCCTGCTTACCCGGCTGCTCGGGTGCTTCTGGAGGACCACTAAGTGAACTAACGCTAGGTCTATGTGGCTCCGCGCTAGCAGAGGGGCGGCTATCAGCTGGTCTTTCCATAGCACGGAGCCGGGACTCTAATTCTGACACCCTCGCCTCCAAAGCTACAAAAACACTACATTTATTACAAGTACCATTATCACTAAAGGAGGCAGAGGAATAGCTAAACATCTGACACAGAGAGCAGGAGATAAGGGGAGACTTAGTCAGAGACGGAGAAGCTGAAGTAATAGTAGGAGAGGAAGCCATTGTGGAGCTAAAGCTAGGCTAGGCTAAAGCTAGGCTAGCGCCCTTCTACCACGCCAAGAGAGCAAACCGTGAAACACGAGGAGTTCCCAAGCGTGATGTGCAGCAACAGAAAATGTTTTAAAAGTGCTTATGTGTTAGAAACAGATGTTACAGCAAAGAGATTAAAGATAAAAGCGAGAGAATCCGGAGTAACAAACCGTTGCTCACGCAGTGAAAACAGGAAGTGATACAATACGCCTTACCGCAAACAGGAAGTGACGTCAGCCAAACGGAGGTAGCCTTGTGTTGTGTTCAACACAAGGCTACAGTGTTAATCCTTCTAATAATCTAGTTAAAACATATGATCGTCGTCCTTGTATCAAGCAAATATTCTTAGTATATTGAAGTAATCAGGAACCACAAGATGAAATAAACAAATGTCCCTTTTCTGTTGTAGCACAACAGAAAGAAGCGACAAAGGAGGCCTTCATCCTGTTGTTTCTCTTTGCTCCTGACACATGTGATATAAATTGTGTCTGGGATAATTCCTGCCTATTTCAGCTTTTCTCTTTAATGCACCACCGCATGTTTCCCCATCAGAACTCCACCAACGTCTCCACGGCCAGAAGGTGCTCAGTGCTGCCGACTCCATGGAGGTTTTTACTGCAGCCATCCTCAGAAACTAGAAACTAGGCCTGTTTACTAAACACACATATGTTTACCAAGGCAGGTAAAAATATGCTGGGACTCTGAGCGCTGTCTCACCTGGTGGGAATGTAAGTTTACCTGCGTGTGGACCCAGGTGACTCTGAGCTGAAAGTAGAGGAGCGCCGTCTTAGTTTAGGAGAAACATTAAAGGATGCTGCACACTTGGTTGTACTGCGCACCATGCAGACTCTCCCAGTGGGACGTCAGGCTGGTTTTAATGAAAGATCGTATAATAATTTACTGCAGGCCACACCTTCCTGGGGGGGGGGGGGTTGGCAGAGCGGTTCCTGTTGAATGTTAGGGAAACACTGCAATAAATAAATATGGTAGTGCAGCTTCATCCTAGCTAAAGCGTGTGAGTTACCTTAGCATTTGGGAACAGTGTAAACAGTTGATGGTTGAGAAGCTGTGCAACGATTAGCATGATGTAAACAGTTATCTTCAGATCTGGGAACAGTGAAAACAATGGTTGGATCATGACCTTTGGAACACTTTATATGATTTAAACAGATATTATGTCTGTTGGGAGCAGCTAAGATTCTAAAGTCTGACTGCAGCTGGGAGGAAGGATCTGCAGAAACGCTCCTGTCATCAACCACCCCGATGCCAGGCTGGTAGGCAAACTGCAGGGGATCCAGTGAAGACCTCACCAGGGGATGAAGATGGTTGAGGATCAGCCTCTGGAGGGTCTTCATCCGGTGTGATGTTAGTGCTACCGGCCTGTAGCTGCTCAGGTCTTTTGGGTGTGTGGTCTCTGGTACCGGCACCACACAGGATATTTTCCATGGCTTTGCTACTTTACTCTATTTGATCCAAGCCCTCCCCATGAGGATCACACAGTTCATCCCACATAGTGGAGCTGAAGCAGTCTCTGAGGGCTTCTTCTGCCTCCTCTGACCATCTCCTCACTCTGCGTGTTACGTCTGGCTCCCTGATCACCAGTGGCTTGTAAACAGGTTGGAGATGCATTAGACTGTGATCAGAAGAACCCAGGGGAGGGAAGGGGAGGAGCTGTATGCCTCTTTGCAGTTAGCATACAATGGGGTACCGCACACGTGACGTCACCATCTCAAGAGCAACGCCCCTTTTGCCGCTTTGGTAGGACAAACAGGTAGAGAGCGCCCGTAGCCACCAGCCATTACATGCGCAACAGAACCAGTGATATGACCGACTTTGCAGCCGTTAAACTTTTGCAAGACGATGTTCCAGGCGCACGGTTTACTGCTCGAACTGTCGAAGAACACACCAACCTTCAGCTCAAACGATGGCTTGAGTGTCGAGGGCTTAAAAAGACCGGAAAACGGGCCGAGTTGATCAAACTGTAAGCTTTGTTTTTTTTTCCTGCTCGGCATTCATGGCGACGTCGGCCATTTTTTTTTTCTGTTTGTAATCACCGTCCAGGAATCGATGTTGCCAATAGGTAGCTACAAAACAACTGTTTACATCTCAGCTGCCATGATAGCCTATATGCTATCATGGTAGCAGGCGCTCGTTGACAAAGGTAAATGGTATTCAAAAAACTCTTACCTGTTCACTACTTGATGTCGCTGGAATTGGGTCAGGATGTTCTTCGGTTGGGCCCTTTCCTCCGACAAAATGCTTGCTACATATGTAGGTGAATTTGGTAACTTTTTCTGGGTTGAACTGTTGTGTAGGCCGACCGCACCGGTGTACCCAGTGCACACATTTCTCCTTGGCAGTCTTGAAGAAAACATCCTTCATATGCGGCCGATCAGCGTACCTCGAGTCGCTGTTGCACGTTCCA
Source organism: Fundulus heteroclitus (assembly GCF_011125445.2). Taxonomy (NCBI): domain Eukaryota; kingdom Metazoa; phylum Chordata; class Actinopteri; order Cyprinodontiformes; family Fundulidae; genus Fundulus; species Fundulus heteroclitus. The sequence continues at coordinate 913,478 of NW_023397066.1, read as the reverse complement.
TAGCAACAATGTTTAAAAACCATGGTTTTAGATTTGGAAAAAGCAGTCGTTTTAACGAGTAAAACCAAGGGTAACGCACAGCTCTATTACAGCGAAACGGCGGATGACAGAGCAAGCGGTAGGGCGTACCACGTGATATGACGTGGGGCACCAAAATAGCTCGCTCGCGGTACGCCATTAGCATGCTTGGTCTGCATTCTCCTCCCTGACCAGCAGCTCACAGCTCAGTGTCCTTTGTTCAAAGTCTCTGTTTAAAGTGTTCAGAGCGACACCAGCAGGTATTAATAAACACAGCCCCCCCCCTCCTCTTACCACCGTCTCTCGTCCTGTCGTCACTCAGTCATACAAAAACATCATCATGAAATAAAATGAAGCAGAATAAAATAGAATTTCTTCTTGTACCTTCATGTTGTGGTTCTCAGTAAACCGGCGGCACAGAGAAAGTCGTTGACCTAAGAGCCGCAGGACTGTAATAAAGCAGATGCCTGGTGATGCTGGAAACATCACATTCATTTAGAAACGGTTAGCATGTGAAGGTGGACATTGTCATGATGGGAGCTAGATGGGACATTCCTCTTAGAGAAACAGAAGAGCGCTAGATTATCTTCTGGGGTCGGTGCGCTGTGGGGCTTCAGTTGCATTCAATTTAGTCACAGTTATGTCGCTGCGTACGTTTAAGGGCCTTTTAGGGTCTTGTAACATTTGCAGCTTCAGCTCAGACGCCTCATTCCTCTTCCTCCTCCTTTACAAAGAGCGCTTTACGGTCAGTATTTGTCAGGTTTAGACACCTAAAACATTCATTAAACAACACAAAGAAGAGAGACAACAGGGTTAAATCTTATCTTGTAAGGAGAACAGCAGAGAGATGGATTCTGTTACATCCCTTTTCTGTTCTGACATCAACTCTGCTGCTGCCTTGCTTTTTATTATCTCACAAAGGGAGGGCCCTAGTTACATTGCAGAGCTTAAGGAAGGGGGAGACATACTTTAGTGACTTTTGACATCGTGAACTAGCAATATTTATGCATTTTACCAACAATGTTTAACCTTTGCGCTCAGAGCAGAACTAAAATAATTGTTTGCAGTTCTCTGACCGCCTCAACCTGCTGTCATTGAACAAAAAGGATGCTGGGATCAGACAATCAGTTCCCAAATATTCTATTGTTTTTCTACAGCCATCCAGGCTGTGTAGAGAAGAAGCCCAGAGCCTAAAAGTCTCAGCCTATACTTATAGAATTTGGGGATAGGACCTAAAAGAGCTGTTTCCTATAATGCTATATCCTGTAGGCTTTAGACTAGGGGTTAAAGGTCAAGCAGGAGTGCAGGCCTCACTGGGTCCGCTTGGAGCACAAACCTAAAACATCTGTTCAGAGAACTCCAAACTCAGCCTTGGCCATGCCTTATTACACACTTAGAGGCAGCCTGCGCACATTCAGGAGAAATACTGTGTGGTCGGGGGGGGGCTAAGATGACAAACAAATAAGTAACGTCAGACTACAAGCTGTGAGGCGTGCTGATTAAAACAGGGCAGAGCTTTAACTTTACACATGAGAACATTTCCACAGGATTTACGTCACAGGTGTGGGCCATGCGTCCAAACTCTTGACACATGTCACTCAGTAATCTGCATGGATTGCCAGACAGAGCGCAGTTAATGCAGAAATTAAGAGCACAGTTTAGTAAAGCATGACTACCGATGTCAACCAGATTTCTTTATTTATTTTTACCCTCTGACACTTGGCCGGCTCCGTATAAAATAAAATAGCAGTTTTCCATTGATTAAAAACGGTTTTGTGTCCTGGGCGTCTGGATCAGTGATGCGACTGCGGCCGTTTCCGAGTGACGCTGCATTCAGAAACGCAAATAATGAGTCTGACGGGCTGCCGTAGTTTAAATGATCCAGAAGCTGCTCTGCCCTGTTTGTGGTTCTAAATCATCTTACATGTGGCAGTGGCGGATACAGGCGGGGGCGCGGGTGGTGCGCACACCCCCTTTTGGAGACCAAAATTATTTTTTTAGAGTGGGCTTGCATTGGGCGGAAGCTGTACTTTTTTTTTTTTTTTTTTTTTTTTTTACCTCGGAGTGGCCATCGCTCTGTTAGTACTATCTTTAATGTGTCAATCAAACAATTCAACCAATCAAATCAACGACTGAAGACACAATGCTAACCAATTACAGCCGGAGAGGGACGGGTCGCTTGGTCATACAAATAGAGAGAAGCCGGCGCGGCTCGGCTGTTGTCACTGTTGGTGTTGGTAGTGCAGGATGGATATTTGGTCTGATTACCATATAATTACAAGAAGAGACAAAGAAGCAAGCAAGAGCGAGCTGGAAGCAGCGCTATTAATTTCTGTTTGAAACGTCAGCAATAAAGTCAATGCTGGAGTAAACATTCACGCTAGGAAGGTTAGCAAGATAGCTAGGAGCACAAGGAGCAGAACTCAGGAGTAAAACTGCTAAACTAAAGAAACTTGGGTTACTTGCAGGCAGAAGGGAACTATATCTCACTGTTAGTTTCCATCCCAAGCCCAGCAAAAAACCTGCCCAACTAAAAAGAAAAAACAAGCCCAAATCTCAAGCTCTCTTATGTTAAAAGCGCAGAAGTATTAAACACATGAGAACATTCCACAAAATGTCAACCAAATAACACACAAGATCACTTTAACAATCATCATATATCAACCGAAAAAAAACAAAAAGTAAACTTTTATCAATAGCTTCCCAACATGAGTAATAAATCTACCTTAGTATAAATGTAATTTCTCTTACAGAATATAGCTCAATCAAACATTTCTCTTTTACACAGCCATGAAATATTTTAAGAACTCAACTCCTCTTGAGGCGTTTACATTGACCAATACAATTTCATAGTAACACTTGATTAACCATTATTCTTTTCTTGTTTTATTATAACTATTAATATTATTCATTATAACTATTATTCATTGATGATGTCAGATTCGACTCATTTAAAAAATTGACCAGTAAAATGAGTTCAATGAGATGGCATTTTATTGAAAGGGTTTTAGTTTTTTCCAGACATAGACAACTATTTTGATATATATTTTGATAATAATTATTTCTAAAATCCCAACAAATGTGAAAAGCTTCTCAAATTTTTACAACCCTCCCTTAACCTATTTTAGTTCCAGCTCATTGTGTTCAAAAGAAGCCTAATTGGGTGGAAACCTGCCTAATTTGGTGACACTGAATACACTATTTCTTTTTGTTTGATTTTTTTTTTTAGATTTTGAAATTCTAAGGATCACAAATATGAATTGCTACCCAAACATTTCTATAATTCTTCACCTTCTGTCAGTTATACCTGTTACGAGTGCTTCTGTGGAACGTGCTAACTCAGGCCTTAAAGCAGTGAAAACTTTGCTAAGGTCGACTATGGGACAGGAAAGGTTTGTGGCTTTGCTACTTATGTATGTCCACAAGGACATTCATTTAGACATCAACAAAATCATAGACATATTTGCCTAGAAGCATCCTAGAAGGTTGACATTCATAAACCCATTATCATTGTCATCATGAAGTTGAAGGTGTTGTAGAAGAGAACAATATTCTTTGTCAAGTCTTACTGTTCTATTATAGGCTTACGGCTTAATTTCACCATACATGTTCATTGGTTTAACTTACCTTAAACTTTTTTTTTCTCTCACCATAGTTTATCTCGTTACAATATATTCAAAACTCCTTTATCACTTGAACCATAAAAAACTGTTCTAAGTCCTTGGGTCTTTTTAAGTAATTTTATTCTTAATATAGTTTATCTGGATGAAATAAATTGTTAAAATACATGTATATTAAAAAAATCATAATTTCAACCATACCGAACCATTGTTAAGTCCTTGGGTCTTTTTATTTCATTTTACTAAATAAATATAATTTCTGGAAATGAAGAGAATCTTTGTTTGATTAGTTGTTGATAAAGATAATTTGTTCTTCAAACTACTTTTTAACCTTGTGCATACTGTAAAAAACAAGAAATTTTGGCTTAAATCCTTTTTCAATTACAATAATGTAATCATGCTACTTTCACTTATGTTCATCAATTAAAATGATTATCAATTCAAAAACCCTTAGATGAATAATTAGGGTAGTGTGAAACAGTAAAGATGGCATTCTTTGGTCGTTTAGCCTCACATTGTCTTGACAGGACCCTTAGGTGTGCACCCCCCTTTGAAAAATCCTGGATCCGCCCCTGGGTGGTTCTGGTTCTGATTATTTTTATCTGCTGTCAATTAAAGGATGTTCACTTGAACAGAGAAGGTCTTTTCTCCTTCTCCTCAGCTTCTATCTTCTCCACAGTGAACTTACAAATGTGCAACTTAAAAATAAATTAATTTATTCCAAGGCGTGCAGTCACATTTTCATTCAGCAGAATCCCAACATTAGCCTAACAATCACTTTTATAGGGTTTTATTCACATGGATGTGTATTTTTCCAGTGTTTAGTCGACCAAACAGATGTTTCCTATTAATCCTGGAAAAATGCTTGCATAACCATTAAACTATAATAACAGGAAATGGCTAAACATAAATCCCCCTTGATATCATTAGGAGGATGTCCAGTGTTAGTAAAAAAAAAAAGCAATTTGGAATAAATTGTAGAAAATGTAAACAAGATAAAACAGGAAAATAGTAAAACAGCAAATAGTAATGATATTTATATAAACAATTGGACCAAACTAATGTTTCAGTAAACAGTTTAACTAGAACAGTCAAAGGCAATCCTAAACAAATGTTTTTAATCCTGATTTAAAGGAACTCAGGCTTTCAGCACTTGTCCAGTTTTCTGGGAGTTTGTTCCAGATCAGTGGAGCATAGGAACTAAATGCTGCTTCTCCATGTTTGGTTCTGGTTCTGGATCTGCAGAGCATGTCAATATTGTGTCCTCAGCACTTTAATGTAGAAAAGGTAGCTCTACAAAGAACTGAGTTTTTGCAGGGGTTATAACAGTCATGTCATTTTACTGTTCTACATGTTCTGTCAAAGAATTTAATCTTACTAAATTACCTAAATATATCTTTATTAAAATGTGCCTCAGTTCAGGCTGAGATCCAAATACTTTCTAGTGTGCATAATGTGTTTCAATGTTTCCTGCAGATGTTCAGCAGAAGCTGATTTTTAAAGAAGAAGCTTCTTTAAACCACAGACCTCGTGCTGACCTGCATGACCCAAAGCCCCCCCACATCAAGAAGAAACAGAAGGGAGTCTGCATCAGTCTGCCGGGAGAGCAGTTCAATGGGAAGGAGGTAATTAATACCATCAGGTTTCCAGTGGCTCCTCCTCCCATAAAGAGTCTGGAGGTTTAACAGTCTCTGCTGCTTTCACAGGTTTATCCAGACCAAGTTAAAGGCAGAGAGCTTCCAGAAGAGAATGATGGAGAATCCATCAGGATACAAGATCATGGAGATGCTTCTATTTCTTTAGAGACTGATGATACTGAGCAGGATGAAGAAGACAGTGATGTAGACCACTCTCTCTCTGAGCTGAAACACTTGTCAGACTCTGGATATAGGAAAAGTTCTACAGAGAAGAAAAATGTGGAGTCATCTAGCAAAGGCCGCAGTGGAGTGAAGCTTAGCTGCAAAGACTGTGGCAAAACATTGATTGGAAAATACGCTTTAAAAACACACATGAGAATCCATACAGGAGAAAAGCCTTTCTGTTGTGAGCTATGTGGAAAAAGTTTTAGCCTCAAATCAAATTCAATCAAACACATGAGAATCCATACAGGACAAAAGCCTTTCTGTTGTGATCAATGTGGAAAAAGATTTAGCCATAAAGGAGATTTAAACACACACATGAGAACCCATACAGGACAGAAGCCTTTCTGTTGTGATCTATGTGGAAAAAGCTTTAGCATCAAGTCAAATTTAAAAGCACACATGATAATCCATACAGGACAGAAGCCTTTTTGTTGTGATCTATGTGGAAAAAGCTTTAGCCTCAAATCAAATTCAATCAAACACATGAAAGTCCATACAGGACAGAAGCCTTTCTGTTGTGATCAATGTGGAAAAAGCTTTAGCGAAAAAGGACATTTAAACAGACACATGAAAACCCATACAGGACAGAAGCCTTTCTGTTGTGATGTGTGTGGAAAAAGATTTGGCCTCAAATCAAATTTAATCATACACATGAGAATCCATACAGGAATGAAGCCTTTCTGTTGTGATCTATGTGGAAAAAGCTTTAGCCAAAAATCAGTTTTAATCAAACACACGAGAATCCATACTGGAATGAAGCCTTTCTGTTGTGATCTATGTGAAAAAAGCTTTAGACGAAAATCACATTTAAACATACACATGACGACCCATACAGGACAGAAGCCTTTCTTTTGTGAGATATGTGAAAAACGTTTTAGCAATAAATCAAGTTTAAACAGACACATGAAAATCCATACAGGACATAAGCCTTTCTGTTGTGATCTATGTGGAAAAAGCTTTAGCCCCAAATCAAATTTAATCAAACACATGAGAATCCATACAGGAGAGAAGCCTTTCTGTTGTGATCTATGTGAAAGAAGCTTTAGCCAAAAATCTAATTTACACACACACATGAGAACCCATACAGGACAGAAGCCTTTCTGTTGTGATCAGTGTGGTAAAAGATTTGGCGTTAAGTCCACTCTAGACCAACATATGAGAACCCATACAGGACAGCAGCCTTTTTGTTGTGATCTATGTGAAAAAAGCTTTAGCCTCAAATCAAATTTAAACAGGCACATGAGAATCCATACAGGACAGAAGCCTTTCTGTTGTGATCTATGTGGAAAAAGATTTAGCCACAAATCACATTTAAACACACACATGAGAACCCATACCAGACAGAAGCCTTTCTGTTAATTTCTGATGAATAAATGATAGATAAATAAAAATGTAAACAAATAGTTTGAATTAAATGTAGGAAAACTGAAATGAAATAAAACAGGAAAAGGTACCTAAAAGCAGGTGTTAATGATTTTATAAACAATTGGTCTACACATTTAAACTGATATTTCAGTTAAAAGTTTAATTAGAAAAATCAAAGTCAATCTTATGCAAATAAGTTTATAATCTAGATTTAAAAGATGTCAGGATTTCAAGCAATTTTCACAGTCTTCTGGACGTTTGTTCCAGTTGGTAGAATAGACCCCTTGCAACCACGTGACTCCGTTACCCAGAACCCCTTGCGTGGCGGCCATATTGGTTGGCACGCCATTTGACAAAATGACGAGTTCTCCAGGTATTTTTCTGCTTTAGATAACGTATCACAAGATCGTTTTAAGAGTAAGTTGATAGTTGATGGTATCAGATTGCCAGATCCACACAACAAAAGCCTGAAGGGACGGAGCGAGTCTGTGAAATGCTGGCCAACGGTTTCGTACCGCGACACAGCTGCTTTATAAACACGCAGGCCAGTACGGACAAGAGAGCATGGAAGCCCCTGAAACCACTGGACGGCTGCAATTATTTTATATCAGGAAAAAGGCTCCAGCAACGCCCGCGACGCCATGAGGGATTAAGAGGGTCAGAAAATGGATGGATGGATGTTCAGACATGTTTGTGTAACAGCACAAAGCAGAGAGGAAGACCCGCCCGGTAGGTTAAAAAAAACATCACTCACTACGGATTATTTAGGTGTTTTTGTCTTGTTAAAATGGGTGGGGGTGTCGGCGACATTGCAGCGTAAACACAGAAGTACTAGCGCCCATGAACGGGTGGAGGGGAGGTGGCGATCGTTACACTGGCCGGAGAGCCGCCGCTGTCTGGAGCAGCAGGAAGCGGGTGCTGCTCCAGACAGCGGCGGAGGGGAGGTAGCGATCGCCACCTCCCCTCCGCCGCTATTTAAGTAGAACAATGAATAGAGCAGAATTAAGTTGTATTTACCGGAGAGGAAGTGTAGACTGCAAATTCTGTGGTATTATGATGGCTCCCCCAGTGCATTGGGAGTGTCTGCCTGCGCTCTTTTCATTGAAAATATCCATTTCTTTCTTCTTTCCTCATCCTTTGGTAAACGACAGAAACGTACATCCGACGATTTGGAATGCCTCTGTGTGCAACCGGGAGCGCAACAAGCCATAGGCATTGTTTAGATTCCAAAAATAAACTAACTAAAAGTACGCTCGAAATCACCCGTTTTGTCATGTAGTAGACGGGCTGTCAGGCTAGCGTGCCCACCAAGATGGAGGCGCGCACCCCCGATCACGTGACTGTGACGTCAGATGCAAGGGGTCTATAGACCAGTTCATTGTTATTGTTTTGATCCCGTTTTTTTCGCGCATGCGCACCGGACTGGTAAGCAAAAGGCGAACACAATGGCGGGCGAAACAAAGAAACTGACGAGTTCTCGACATATTTTTGTTCTTTAGATAACGTATCACACGATTGTTATAAGAGTAAATTGATGGTATCAGATTGCCAGATCCGTTCAGCAAAAGCCTGAAGGGATGGAGCGAGTCTGAGAAATGCTAGCCAAGTGTTCCTTGTGGCGACATATACAGCTGCCTTATCGACACGCCAGGCCAGTACACATGAGAGAGCATGAAAGCCATGAAATCACTTGAAGGCCACAATTATTTCATATCGGAACATGTTCAGACATGTTTGTGTAACATATGAAAATATATTGAAAATATCCATTTCTTTCTTCGTCCTTCAGTAAACGAAAGAAACCTACATCTGAAGATTTGGATTGCCTCTGTGTGCAACCTGGAGCTTAAGTCGTAGGCATTGTTTAGATTCCAAAAATAAACTAACTAAAAGTATGCTCTAATTCACCCGTTTTGTCACGGTGGTAGGCGAGAACGGAAGTGTTTTTGCCTACCAGCGTGACCCGGATGTAGCTCGTGACGTCACACGTGAATTGGTCTATATAGGAAGTCAACTTGTTACAAGTTGTAAAGCTCTCTGGGGTTGTCGGACCACTAAGGTCTGGAGGGTTGATAAGATTTTATTGATCTCACAGTGGAGAAATTCACTTGTCACTGATATGCTGATAACAAGTGGGTGATGTATTTAGGTGCTAATCCATTCAGAAATATTATTGACTAACAGAAGTAGTACCAGGTCGATGTGCTCTACTTAGTCTTAGTGAGGATGTGGGCAGCGGGAAAGTGTTGCAGAGTTTTTGATCTACACAGAGAAATGCATGAATTTATGAGAGGAGAAACTGGACATTGGACATTTCTGACATGATCCAGACTGCATCGCCAAGTTAGCCGATCTTAGACATGTTCATCATATTGAACAGCCTCAACCTCTCCATCCAAGGAAGCTACACATCTTTCCTTGAAGTTATAGACAAAATCACCACCTTTATGAAGAAAAATAGATGAAAGATGGAATAACAGACATGTTTCCCCAACTGATGGACTTTTTAAACAATGAGAAGCTGTCTGTTGCTATTGTGAGGGATGTTGTGACTTCACACCTAACATCACTGTGTGAGCACTTCAGCTCATATTTCTCTGATGTGAACACTGATGCCTGGGACTGGGTGCTGATCCATTTTCACCTGCTGCAACAAGAAATGTCTTAACAGGTAAAACAAGAACAGCTCTTGGAGTTATCTTGTGACAGAACATTGAAGGCCAGATTCCATCAGGAAAATCATGCAGACTTTTGGGCCTCCCTCTCACATGGGTATCCTGAACTGGCTGCTGAGGCCATGAAAATATTGCTGCCGTTTCTGACCACTTACCTCTGTGGATCAACATTTTCAGCTCTGACTGTAATGAAGAACAAATGCAGAGCTGGTTTACAAGTGGAAGATGATCTTAGAGTTTGTCATCCATGTCTCCAAGAATAAACTGTGGGGAGAGACAGGCTCATCCTTCTCACTAATTGTCAAGAGGTTATTGATGTCATTGATTGACCGTGAGTAACAAAGCCTGAAGCAGATATTCATAATAATGTTTTTCTGCCAATAGTTTAAATAAGATTGTTGTGCTAAAATTGAACCAATTAAGAGTCTTTAATCTGATTAACGGACCAAATGGGGTTCACTAGAATTAACTTCAGTCTTCTCACAGCTTATTTTTTGGAATGTTTAAAATGTTATATTTGAAGAAAACATCCTGTGAAAATATAACTTGAATAAATGTGTTCTGTATTTAAAGTGTTAAAATCTTTATTTTGATTCCTTTAGCATATTGGTGATCGACTGATACAGGTTTTTGATATTGCGTTTTAGTTTTTATATGATAAAAATGACACAGTTACAGCAAAAATTGCACAACTCATAGTTTTAACAAAAAAATAAACATTAACAAATCAAACAAAACTTTAACATTGGATAACAAATGGAGGGAGCAGCAAATCTGTGATATTGTGTTTTTGTTTTTAAAAAACATGCATAATTCCTGATGTGTTTAACTGTACAAAAGGCTGTTTAAAAATACTATCAGCAAGAAGAATCTAAAGGGGTCTTTTGAAAAATGTTCCTGCTGCTAAGGGGTTCCTGGCCATGAAAAGTTTGAAAACCCCTGCATCAGTGCACCCAGATTTTGGGCCTGATCTGTGGTTACCAGCTGAAGCAACTGAAGCTGTGTGCAAAAATTTTTTTTTTTATTCAATGAAAGGAGATGTTGGCACACAGAATAATATCAATATGATGCTACCAACTCATATTTCTCAGTTAGGATGGTGTTCTCAGACTTGAAAGCTTTCCCCTTCAGCCTCCAAATGTAACAATGGTCCTTAAGGCCAACCAGCTCAACTTTAGTGTTCTTAGACCACAGGACAAGTCTCCAAAAATTAATTCCCTTGTCCATGTGTGGGTTTGAATACTTTAATCTGGCTTTTACGTTTTGTTAAAATTATTTTTACTATTCTCTATATGTTTTATTTTATTTACCATATTCATTACATTTATCACATATTTACTCATTAACATTAAAAAGGTTTTATGGTTTGAGTTTATTCAGATATTAAAGTTGTTTTCAGGTGACCTCTCATGTATTACTATTTTTGTGTTTAATGTTTTTATTATATATTTACTGGAACATGTAGACCAGTGGTTACCATCTTATTTTCCTGTATATATCTATTGATTTTCTCTCTTATGTGTACAGAAGGCCTGCAAAAAGCAGAAAAACATGTTGTGATAATGATATGAACTGCACTCAGCCATCTGGTCTGCATACGCATAATTGAACTGTGGGAAACTTTGTATTTTCTCGAAGGTCACATTGCTGTATGCCTCCCCTACACTCCTTAGAAAATAAAAGTAAGGAGCGACAGGGATGTGTTTCAGAACGGGTAGGAGATGCAACTGAGCACATACCTGGCGTTCTCCTTGAAGAAAAGATCTAATGGTTGTTGTCTCTCTTCTTTGTGTTGTTTAATGAATGTTTTAGGTGTTTAAACCTGACAGTGTTTATTCCTGCAAGAGTAGCCTTTCAGCCTGTATGCTTCCTCTCATAGTTCCTTTAGCATAGGTACGTCACAATGTCCCTTACCGGCGCTATGGAGCTATAAGGAATCCCACAATCCTTTGCATGACATGACCTATAAGCCCAGCCCACCTCACAGAAATGATCATAAATGTCTGCAGAGAACAGAGCGTGTGGTTGTAAGTAGCACCATTTACCCTTTCACATATTCCAGGAGTTGTTGGTCATCCATGTGGTTAAGAGGCCTTTGGCCATCTCCACCTTTGTTGTCTACAGCAACTTAGATCTGTTAGATATTGTAACAGTGTAACAGCAACGTGTTAAAGGAAGCAATAAAATCACCAGCTGTGATAAAATACAATTTATACATCTGTGTTGGCCACACCTGCAGCCACACAGTCAGTAACCCCACAAACAACTACTTCTTCACTTTAAGTTTTCACACACATA